>NC_057808.1:234083779-234165866 GCF_018294505.1 Triticum aestivum | reverse complement strand
GGAGGGGTGTGGCGTACCGCAAAACGGACGAAACGGACTTGTGTTGGAGCGCTACGGTCGAAACGGGGGTCCTGTTCATCGGGAGGGGTGTGGCGTACCACAAAACGGGACTCCACGGGATACTGTTCATCTCCACCGTCGACCTCCTCCAGCCTCCACGGGCTACCGTCGACCTCCTCCAGCCTCCACGGGCTCCTGTTCATCCAGCCTCCACCGTGCGCTACTCCACCGGCTACTGTTCAACCACCCCTCCACTGTCTACTGTTCATCCAGCCCTCCACACCACGGGGTCCTATTCAACCACCCCTCCACGGGCACCCCTCCACCGTCTACTGTTCATCCAGCCCTCCACACCACGGGGTCCTGTTCATCCAGAGGCAAACGCCACCGCTCACTGTTCATCCAAACCCCCCCGCAACGCTCACTGTTCATCCCAGAGGCAGCATCGATCGGCTTCAGTTAGCAGCAGTAGCGAAGGAATCGCTCGATCGGGTTCAGTTAACAGCCATCGATCGATTCGCTCGGGTTCAGTAACGCGTAGCCTGCAGTGCAATCGCTCGGGTTCAGTTAGAGCCCAACGCCTCGCTCGGGTTCAGTTAGAGCCAACGCCTCACACACACGCGCGTACGTGTACGAGAGAAACGCGCATCGCTCGGCCCCCGACCTCCCACCGTAACCGGGAACTCCCCGAAATTTTCCTCCCCCTCGCTTCTACCATGGTTTTTTCCGTCATGGACGGCCCAAAGAATGTCATGCAGCTGCGTCTCCGGCCCGCCCAGGATGAAAAGCCCATTTTCTGTCATGATTTTTTGTCATAGAAGTAGGAGCCCACCACATCTATGATGATACCGGGTTTTGTCACAATTATCGTCATAGAAGTGTCATATGTATGACAGAATTTTTTTCGTTCGGCCTAAAATGTCACGGATGTGTCTTTTTTTTGTAGTGAAACCTCACGAGGCTCTCGTGACGTGAGCCATGACGAACGGTGCCAGGCGGGTGCCAGGCGGGCGCCGGTGCGCGCAGCATCCTCATTTCCTCTTTGGTGCCAAGGAGGCAAGCGCAGACGAAGAGTACCGAGGCATCAGGCAAAGGTTGCCATATTGGTGCAACGACACCAAGACCAGGAGGACGGCAAGGCGGAGGTCATCGTGGAGCCCAAGACAGCGTCACCCCAGAGCTTTTCGCAGGCGAAGACCGCTTTTGTCAGGATAGCTTGTACTAGCTGTTCCCCTTCAAATTTGCCCGCCGTTGTTGGCTCCCTTCCCGCTCGATATTTGGGAAGAGGACCGGTGCCTCTATAAATAGGTCTAGCCACCACAGTAGTAAGGACAACTCGAACAGATCGAGAAGCCAACACTCCCACAAGAACACCTCAACCTCAGGAGGTTGTTCTTCCCTTGTATTGTTCATCATCAGCCTAAGAGGCAATCCACCACCACCACACTGGAGTAGGGTATTACACCACAATGGTGGCCCGAACCAGTATAAACCCCGTGTCTCTTTGTGTTGTGAGTTCGACGAGTTCGTCCGCAAGATCTTAGCGAGCTAGAGCGTAGATCGGTAGGAGGGATAGAATTCGCACGCACCCCAGTGTTCGAACCTTAAGGGTTTGCCGGAACCCCACATCCGACACCTGCCAAGCAAATGGGCAATTCTTCCATTTCCAAAGCATGCAGTCGATGCTTCCAAGCATCCCAGGAAATACTCTTGCTGCATTCTGTGCTAGGATCCGAGCAGTGTCTTCCGCATTGGGTATTCTCAAGTATTGCGGTCCAAACACTACCACCACTGCCCGATAGAACTTGTAGAAACACTCTATGCTGGTGGACTCAGCCATGCGCCCATAGTCGTCGAGTGAATCACCGGGAGCTCCGTATGCAAGCATTCTCATCGCTGTCTGCTACCTCTTGAGCACTGCGTTGGATTTCCTTGAAGAGGAAAGGATGATGCAGCAAAGTAGCGTAAGTATTTCCCTCAGTTTTTGAGAACCAAGGTATCAATCCAGTAGGAGGCTACGCGCGAGTCCCTCATACCTACACAAAACAAATAACTCCTCGCAACCAACGCGATAAGGGGTTGTCAATCCCTTCACGGTCACTTACGAGAGTGAGGTCTGATAGATATGATAGGATAATATTTTTGGTATTTTCGTGATAAAGATGCAAGGTAAAATAAAAGCAAAGTAAAAAGCAAAGGAAATAACTAAGTGTTGGAAGATTAATATGATGAAGATAGACCCGTGGGCCATAGGTTTCACTAGTGGCTTCTCTCAAGAGCATAAATATTTTACGGTGGGTGAACGAATTACTGTTGAACAATTGATAGAATTGAGCATAGTTATGAGAATATCTAGGTATGATCATGTATATAGGCATCACGTCCGAGACAAGTAGACCGACTCCTGCCTGCGTCTACTACTATTACTCCACTCATCGACCGATATCCAGCATGCATCTAGAGTATTAAGTTCATGAAAACAGAGTAACGCCTTAAGCAAGATGACATGATGTAGAGGGATAAATTCATGCAATATGGTAGAAACCCCATCTTGTTATCCTCGATGGCAACAATACAATACGTGCCTTGCTACCCCTACTGTCACTGGGAAAGAACACCGCAAGATTGAACCCAAAGCTAAGCACTTCTCCCATTGCAAGAAAGATCAATCTAGTAGGCCAAACCAAACTGATAATTGGAAGAGACTTGCAAAGATAACCAATCATACATAAAAGAATTCAGAGAAGATTCAAATATTGTTCATAGATAATCTTGATCATAAACCCACAATTCATCGGTCTCAACAAACACACCGCAAAAAGAAGATTACATCGAATAGATCTCCACGAGAGAGGGCAAGAACATTGTATTGAGATCCAAAAAGAGAGCAGAAGCCATCTAGCTACTAACTATGGACCCGAAGGTCTGAGGTAAACTACTCACACTTCATCAGAGAGGCTATGGTGTTGATGTAGAAGCCCTCCGTGATGGATGCCCCCTCTGGCGGAGCTCCAGAACAGGCCCCAAGATGGGATCTCGTGGATACAGAAGATTGCGGCGGTGGAATTAGGTTTTTGGCTCCGTATCTGATCGTTTGGGGGTACGTAGGTATATATAGGAGGAAGGAGTACGTCGGTGGAGCAACAGGGGGGCCACGAGGGTGGAGGGCGTGCCCTGGGAGGGTGGGGGCGCCCCCACACCTCGTGGCCTCCTCTTTTGTTTCTTGACGTAGGGTCCAAGTCTCCTGGATCATATTCTTCCTAAAAATCATGTTCCTGAAGGTTTCATTCCGTTTGGACTCCATTTGATATTCCTTTTCTGCGGAACTTTGAAATAGGCAAAAAACAACAATTCTGGGCTGGGCCTCCGGTTAATAGGTTAGTCCCAAAAATAATATAAAGTGGATAATAAAGCCCAATAATGTCCAAAACAGTAGATAATATAGCATGGAGCAATCAAAAATTATAGATACGTTGGAGACGTATCAGGCATCCCCAAGCTTAATTCCTGCTCGTCCTCGAGTAGGTAAATGATAAAAACAGAATTTTTGATGCGGAGTGCTACTTGGCATAATTTTAATGTAATTCTTCTTAATTGTGGTATGAATATTCATATACGAAAGATTCAAGACAAAAGTTTAATATTGACATAAAAATAATAATACTTCAAGCATACTAACAAAGCAATCATGTCTTCTCAAAATAACATGGCCAAAGAAAGTTATCCCTACAAAATCATATAGTCTGGCTATGCTCTATCTTCACCACACAAAGTATTTAAATCATGCACAACCCCGATGACAAGCCAAGCAATTGTTTCATACTTTTGACAATCTCAAACTTTTTCAATCTTCACGCAATACAGGAGCGTGAGCCATGGATATAGCACTATATGTGGATTAGAATGGTGGTTGTGGAGAAGACAAAAAAGGGGAGAAGATAGTCTCACATCAACTAGGCGTATCAACGGGCTATGGAGATGCCCATCAATAAATATCAATGTGAGTGAGTAGGGATTGCCATGAAACGGATGCACTAGAGCTATAAGCATATGAAAGCTCAACAAAAGAAACTAAGTGGGTGTGCATCCAACTCGCTTGCTCACGAAGACCTAGGGCATTTGAGGAAGCCCATCATTGGAATATACAAGCCAAGTTCTATAATGAAAAATTCCACTAGTATATGAAAGTGACAAAATGAGAGACTCTCTATCATCAAGATCATGGTGCTACTTTGAAGCACAAGTGTGGTAAAAGGATAGTAACATTGTCCCTTCTCTATTTTCCTCTCATTTTTTTATTTGGGCCTTTTCTCCTTTTTTGGCCTCTTTTTTTTCGTCCAGAGTCTCATCCCGACTTGTGGGGGAATCATAGTCTCCATCATCCTTTTCCTCACTTGGGACAATGCTCTAAAAATGAAGATCATCACACTTTTATTTTCTTACAACTCAACAATTACAACTCGATACTTAGAACAAAATATGACTCTATATGAATGCCTCCGGAGGTGTACCGGGATATGCAATGAATCAAGAGTGACATGTATGAAAGAATTATGAATGGTGGATTTGCCACAAATACGATGTCAACTACATGATCATGCTAAGCAATATGACAATGATGGAGCGTGTCATAATAAACGGAACGGTGGAAAGTTGCATGGCAATATATCTCGGAATGGCTATGGAAATGCCATGATAGGTAGGTATGGTGGCTGTTTTGAGGAAGGTATATGGCGGGTGTATGATACCGGCGAAAAGTGTGCGGTATTAGAGAGGCTAGCAATAGTGAAAGGAAGAAAAGTGCGTATAATCCATGGACTCAACATTAGTTATAAAGAACTCATATACTTATTGCAAAAATCTACAAGTTGCCAAAGCAAAGTATTACGCGCATGCTCCTAGGGGGATAGATTGGTAGGAAAAGACCATCGCTCGTCCCCGACCGCCACTCATAAGGAAGACAATCAATAAATAAATCATGCTCCGACTTCATCACATAACGGTTCACCATACGTGCATGCTACGGGAATCATAAACTTTAACACAAGTATTTCTCAAATTCACAACTACTCAACTAGCATGATTCTAATATCACCATCTTCATATCTCAAAACAATTATCAAGCATCAAACTTCTCATAGTATTCAACACACTCATAAGAAAGTTTTTACTATTCTTGAATACCAAGCATACTAGGATTATTTAAGCAAATTACCATGCTATTTAAGACTCTCAAAATAATCTAAGTGAAGCATGAGAGATCAATAGTTTCTATAAAACAAATCCACCACCGTGCTCTAAAAGATATAAGTGAAGTACTAGAGCAAAACTATATAACTCAAAGGATATAAGCGAAGCACATAGAGTATTCTAACAAATTCCAAATCATGTATGGCTCTCTCAAAAGGTGTGTACAGCAAGGATGATTGTGGTAACTAAAAGACAAAGACTCAAATCATACAAGACGCTCCAAGGAAAACACATATCATGTGGTGAATAAAAATATAGCTCCAAGTAAAGTTACCGATGGAAGTAGACGAAAGAGGGGATGCCTTCCGGGGCATCCCCAAGCTTTGGATTTTTGGTGTCCTTAGATTATCTTGGGGGTGCCATGGGCATCCCCAATCTTAGGCTCTTGCCACTCCTTGTTCCATAATCCATCAAAATCTTTCACCCAAAACTTGAAAACTTCACAACATAAAACTCAACAGAAATCTCGTGAGCTCCGTTAGCGAAAGAAAACAAAAGACCACTTCAAGGTACTGTAATGAACTCATTCTTTATTTATATTGGTGTTAAACCTACTGTATTCCAACTTATCTATGGTTTATAAACTATTTTACTAGCCATAGATTCATCAAAATAAGCAAACAACACACGAAAAACAGAATCTGTCAAAAACAGAACAGTCTGTAGTAATCTGTAACTAACGCAAACTTCTGGAACTCCAAAAAATCAGCCAAAATAGGACGACCTAGGAAATTTGTTTATTGATCATCAGCAATTGGAATTAGTATTTTATCACGTTCTGGTGATTTTTAATAATTGTTTTCGTGAACAGAAAGTTTCTGGAAATTATAGCAAGATCAAATAACTATCATCCAAGAAGATCCTATAGGTTTAACTTGGCACAAACACTAATTAAAACATAAAAACACATCTAACAAGAGGCTAGAATAAAGATTTATTCCTAAACAGAAGCAAAAGCAAAAAAAAAAACTAAAATAAAATTGGGTTGCCTCCCAACAAGCGCTATCGTTTAACGCCCCTAGCTAGGCATAAAAGCAAGGATAGATCTAGGTATTGCCATATTTGGTAGGCAATCCATAAGTGGCTCTCATGATAGATTCATATGGTAATTTTATTTTCTTCCTAGGGAAGTGTTCCATGCCTTTCTTTAATGGAACTTGGAATCTAATATTCCCTTCCTTCATATCAATAATTGCACCAACCGTTCTAAGAAAAGGTCTACCAATAATAATAGGATATGAAGGATTGCAATCTATATCAAGAACGATAAAATCTACGGGCACATAGTTCCTATTTGCGACATGAAGAACATCATTAATTCTTTCCATAGGTTTCTTAATAGTGGAATCCGCAAGGTGCAAGTTTAGAGAGCAATCATCAAAATCACGGAAATCTAGCAAATCGCACAAAGTTTTGGGAATAGTGGAAACACTAGCACCCAAATCACATAAAGCAGAAAACTCATGATCTTTAATCTTAATTTTAATAGTTGGTTCCCACTCATCATAAAGTTTTCTAGGGATAGAAACTTCCAACTCAAGCTTTTCTTCATAAGATTGCATCAAGGCATCAACGATATGTATAAACGCTTTATTTTGACTATAAGCATGAGGAGAATTTAGCACGGATTGCAACAAGGAAATAAAATCAATCAAAGAGAAATTTTCATAATTAAATTCCTTGAAATCCAAAATAGTGGGTTTATTAACATCTAGGGTTTTGATTTCTTCAATCCCACTTTTATCAATTTTAGCATCAAGATCTAAAAACTCCGAATTTTTGGAAAGCCTTCTAGGTAAAGGTGGATCATATTCAGTCCCATCATTATCAAGATTCATATTGCAAAACAAAGATTTAATAGGGGGCACATCAATAACTTTTAGATCTTCATTTTTATTTTCATAGAAATTGGAAGAACACGCTTTTATAAAGCAATCTTTCTTAGCACGCATCCTAGCGGTTCTTTCTTTGCACTCATCAATGGAAATTCTCATGGCTTTGAGAGACTCATTGATATCATGCTTAGGAGGAATAGATCTAAGCTTTAAAGAATCAACATCAAGAGAAACTCTATCAACGTTCCTAGCCAATTCATCAACTTTAAGCAATTTCTCTTCAAGCAAAGCATTGAAATTCTTTTGCGAATTCATAAATTCTTTAACACTAGTCTCAAATTCAGAGGGCATCTTATTAAAATTTCCATAAGAGTGGTTGTAGGAATTTCCATAATTATTAGAGGAATTACTAGGATAAGCCTAGGATTAAAGTTTCCTCTATACGCGTTGTTACCAAAATTATTCCTACCAACAAAATTCACATCCATAGATTCATTATTATTCTCAATCAAAGTAGACAAAGGCATATCATTAGGATCAGAAGAAACACTCTTAGTAGCAAATAATTTCATAAGTTCATCCATCTTTCCACTCAAAACATTAATTTCTTCTATCGCATGCACTTTTTTATTAGTAGATCTTTCAGTGTGCCATTGAGAATAATTAACCATAATATTATCTAGGAGTTTAGTAGCTTCTCCTAAAGTGATTTCCATAAAAGTGCCTCCCGCGGCCAAATTTAAAACATTTCTAGAAGCAGAATTCAATTCGGCATAAATTTTTTGTATAATCATCCACAAATTCAAACCATGAGTAGGGCAATTACGTATCATTAACTTCATCCTCTCCCAAGCTTGTGCAACATGTTCATGATCAAGTTGCTTAAAATTCATAATATCATTTCTAAGAGAGATGATCTTAGCGGGAGGAAAATACTTAGAGATAAAAGCATCTTTGCACTTGTTCCAAGAATCAATACTATTTTTAGGCAAAGACGAAAACCAAGCTTTAGCACGATCTCTAAGCGAAAAAGGAAATAGCTTCAATTTAACAATATCATTATCAATATCTTTCTTCTTTTGCATATCACACAAATCAATGAAGCTATTTAGATGAGTAGCGGCATCTTCACTAGGAAGGCCGGCGAATTGATCTTTCATGACAAGATTCAACAAAGCAGCATTGGTTTCACAAGATTCAGTATCGGTAAGAGGAGCAATCAGAGTGCTAAGGAAATCATTATTGTTGGTATTGGTAAAGTCACACAATTTGGTATTATCTTGAGCCATCGTGACAAACAAGCAATCCAACACACGAGCAAACAAAAAGCAAGCGAAAAAGAGGCAAACGGAAAAAGGAGGGCGAATAAAACGGCAAGGGTGAAGTGGGGGAGAGGAAAACGAGAGGCAAATGGCAAATAATGTAATGCGGGAGATAAGGTATTTGAGATGGGTACTTGGTATGTTGACTTTTGCGTAGACTCCCCGGCAACGGCGCCAGAAATCTTCTTGCTGCCTCTTGAGCACTGCGTTGGATTTCCTTGAAGAGGAAAGGATGATGCAGCAAAGTAGCGTAAGTATTTCCCTCAGTTTTTGAGAACCAAGGTATCAATCCAGTAGGAGGCTACGCGCAAGTCCCTCGTACCTACACAAAACAAATAACTCCTCGCAACCAACGCGATAAGGGGTTGTCAATCCCTTCACGGTCACTTACGAGAGTGAGATCTGATAGATATGATAGGATAATATTTTTGGTATTTTCGTATTAAAGATGCAAGGTAAAATAAAAGCAAAGGAAATAACTAAGTGTTGGAAGATTAATATGCTGAAGATAGACCCGGGGGCCATAGGTTTCACTAGTGGCTTCTCTCAAGAGCATAAATATTTTATGGTGGGTGAACGAATTACTGTTGAGCAATTGACAGAATTGAGCATAGTTATGAGAATATCTATGTATGATCATGTATATAGGCATCACGCCCGAGACAAGTAGACCGACTCCTGCCTGCATCTACTACTATTACTCCACTCATCGACCGCTATCCAGCATGCATCTAGAGTATTAAGTTCATGAAAACAGAGTAACGCCTTAAGCAAGATGACATGATGTAGAGGGATAAATTCATGCAATATGATAAAAAAACCATCTTCTTATCCTCGATAGCAACAATACAATACGTGCCTTGCTGCCCCTACTGTCACTGGGAAAGGACACCGCAAGATTGAACCCAAAGCTAAGCACTTCTCCCATTGCAAGAAAGATCAATCTAGTAGGCCAAACCAAACTGATAATTGGAAGAGACTTGCAAAGATAACCAATCATACATAAAAGAATTCAGAGAAGATTCAAATATTGTTCATAGATAATCTTAATCATAAACCCACAATTCATCGGTCTCAACAAACACACCGCAAAAAGAAGATTACATCGAATAGATCTCCACGAGAGAGGGGGAGAACATTGTACTGAGATCCAAAAAGAGAGAAGAAGCCATCTAGCTACTAACTATGGACCCGAAGGTCTTAGGTAAACTACTCACACTTCATCGGAGAGGCTATGGTGTTGATGTAGAAGCCCTCCGTGATGGTTGCCCCCTTCGGCGGAGCTCCGGAACAGGCCCCAAGATGGGATCTCGTGGGTACAGAAGGTTGCGGCGGTGGAATTAGGTTTTTGGCTCTGTATCTGATCGTTTGGGGGTACGTAGGTATATATAGGAGGAAGGAGTACGTCGGTGGAGCAACAGGGGGCCCACGAGGGTGGAGGGCGCGCCCTGGGGGGGGCGCCCCCTACCTCGTGGCCTCCTCTTTTGTTTCTTGACGTAGGGCCCAAGTCTCCTGGATCATATTCTTCCTGAAAATCACGTCGCCGAAGGTTTCATTCCGTTTGGACTCCGTTTGATATTTCTTTTCTGCGAAACTCCGAAATAGGCAAAAAACAGCAATTCTGGGCTGGGCCTCCGGTTAATAGGTTAGTCCCAAAAATAATATAAAAGTGGATAATAAAGCCAAATAATGTCCAAAACAGTAGATAATATAGCATGGAGCAATCAAACATTATAGATACGTTGGAGACGTATCACTGTCGTGCACTTCTGGATGGAGGTGAATCCAAGGCCGCCGGTGCAATCCATCTTGCACTTGAAGTAGTTGTCGAACTCCCGGATGGAATTCACAATCCTGAGGAAGAGCTTTCGGCTCATCCGATAACGGCGCCGAAATGTTTTCTCGCCGTGAAGTGGAGCATCGGCGAAGTAGTCGGAGTAGAGCATGTAGTAGTCTTCGAGACGATGCCGGTTCTTTGCTTTCACCCGCCCCGGCGCCGAGCCACCTCGCCGCGGCTTTTCATTGCTCTCCAGCAGCTGGGCGAGGGCGGCGAGCACCATGAGATGCTCTTCTTCCTGGACGTCGGCCTAGGCTTCCCCCTCCAGCAGCGCAGCGAGCGCTTCCTCGTCATCCGAGTCCATCGCCGAGGCAGGCAAATCGCCGAACACCTTGCGCCCGGTGGGCGTGTACCCGCCGCTAAAACTGCCCCTCCGCGGCCGGAAACGGCGGCTGGAAACGCCCAACTGCTGTTGGAGGGGCTGCCGCGGCGAAGCTCTGCTATTTTTCCGGCGGGGAATGGCTATCTAGCAGGGAAGGGCGGCGGGCGGCGCTGGGATATAGCTAGTGGCGGCCGAGGGCGCGGGGGGTGGGAGGCGAGTCGGGGAAGAAAACCTTGACTTTTCCCCTGACGGTGTGGGCCAGCCGCGCTTTTCCCTTGCGCCGGAGCCCCCAATTGCCCCCCAGTGCGCCGGGTTCGGCCTGTGACCGCCGGGCGGAAAAAAGGGCCGAACCGGTGATTTTCGGCGTCCTGGGGACGCGACTGGGGCGTTTTTTTGGCGCCGGCGCCGAAAAAGTGGCCTGGGGGGCCTGTTGAGGGCGCGGCTGGAGATGCTCTTAGATATGGTCTTTGCTGCCGATCATGTAGACATGTAAGAGTACCATACTGAAGAGTACAGAAAGTCAGACTGGTGTCACAATCTCAGCTTCCAACACATCATTGCATGAAAACAGGTGTCTACACCAGTACCACCAATCCCTCCGAAATACAACACACGCCTAGCAGCCGGGGGTGACCATGGAACAGTATGAATGGGGGTATTAATTATCACATGTTCGAGCAGTAAGAGGGAAGCACAAGTGAACCAGGGATTTTCCTTTGGCATAATCAACATCAGAGCAGGTCACAAACTCACAATGGACTGTAAGGAGGACAGGTAGCTTGCCAGAAACCTGACAGAAACATCCACGGGAGGAGCGGCGCACTTGAACCAATCACTGAAATTTTACCACGAGCACTCATATTTCAGAGTATATGGTATTTGGAAATGCCAAAATTAATTGTGTATTTATGCTTTAAATCAAGTAATAATAAGAAATCTCAGTAAATAAAGTTTTTTTTTGCTATTTTTAGGCGATTGGCAAATAACTGGAGTATTTCTTTTCCTTAAGAAAGATGGAGTGGTTTATATATTCTTTTGTGAAGTATCAATCCATACAAATAACTATTTCTATGCGGATGCTAAGAAGATCATTGAGATTTCTGTAAATGCAAAGAGATAAGAAGGATTTTTTTTCTTTGAAAAGATGGCGAAACCTTTGCCATTTCAATTCATTAAGTGAGGAAGTATGTACAAGGTGAGGCCGCAGTCCCAGAGGAGGGAAAAAAAGTACTTTCACGGAATAATAGCCCCTAAAAGTTTGGCGCCCATGAACCATGATGAACATAAGGCCACCTCTCTTTTAATGTAGGAGAAAATAATCGTTGGTATGGTCAGAGTCTTCCTAAAAACTCGATAGTTGTCCTCATTCCGAATCACCCATGAGACCAACATTAGAAGGGACATAATGGCCTTCCCCTTGTGATTACCCCCATCCATCATTCTTTAACCGAGGTAAGGCCGTGCCAAGTTTTGGGGTTTAGTTTGTTGTGGCCAAGCTAATCGGAGATCATGTTTCAAATTCTTATTGAGTGTCAGCATTGAAAAAAATTAATATGCGCCACCATCTCAGGGACAAATTTGCAAAACTCGCACATTTTACAATTAGTGCATCCTCGGTTCTCCAAGCGGTTAACAGTCCAAACTATATTTTGGATGATCAAACACACGAAGAACTTGCCCTAGGGAGGGGCTTATGTCTCCCAGTCACCGACTTAAGCATTGATACGGCCATCCCCACAAATTGTGCATGGTAAGCCGAGGCAGTAGAATAATGAGATGATCATCATTAGATGGATTTCAATGTCGACAAGAAAAAACTATATTTAAGTCAAACTATGAAATAGGAATGTACAGACAATTGATGTAGGCTCTTTAGCATATACATATTGCCAATTTTTCTATGAAATAGTAATGTACGGAAAATTGATGTAGGCTCTTCACCATATACATATTGCCAATTTTTCTATGAAATAGTCAAACTATGTATATTGCCAATTTTTCTGTTCTGTATCTAGCTGACATTCCCTTTTTCTGTTATCATGCAAGTTTTGAAACGCTTCTCTACTGATCCAAGTAGAGATTTCCGCTGCGGTTCCGCTGCGGTCAACATGTCACCTCAAATGTGTCACTTAGGTGTGTTTGGTTGTTGGTTATCATTTTATTGAGGCAGCGATATCCGTGTTTCGGATGGACAAACCTATCACCTCAAATGTGTCACTTAGACTGTGTTTGGTTGCTAGGTTATCCCTTCTGTTTATCGTAGGGCTACCATCTGTTTGGTTCGTGGGGATGCCCCATAATCACCCGCTTGTCTTACTAGCAATTGTAGATTTATCTCACATGGCAAATGTGGAAGCTACGGCCAATCCTGTCGTCCAAGGTACGGATGAAAATTGCTGCAAATCTTTCTGTTTAAAAATTTCACTGCTAGCAGCCGATCTTTGCAAGGAGAGCATCCGTAACTTACCATATCTAACTTCTTTCAGACCTCTGGATGTAAATTAAAATTCAATCAACAGAAGGTGGTATTGATTGTAAAAAAAAAGGTATGACCTTTGTTGGTTTTTATAAATAGTAGTAGTAGCACGAGCTCATACACAATAACTTGACAGAGTGTTGCGCAATCTCTTCGTACCCCTCCCTAATACTAGTATAAGGACGTTCCAAAGAACAGAGCCAACTTATATGTACAACAAGGACCTCATCACCCTGTTTCCACCATTCCTACAAGTGATGTGTGTTTCTGTCATCAAGCATCGCTCCGCAGTTCCCCATCGAAGAACGATCCGCCGGCCCTCGTTTTGCTGGCGTCGCAGGCTTGCATAAGAGTGCATACATCCTTCTTCTCGAGGAGCTTCTCGCCGTTGACCAGGATGAGGGGGACGTATTCCAGAACCATTCTCTTGCACTGCCAACAGAGAGCAACAAACCATGTCATTATTGCACACTATTGTGCATTGGATCAAGGAGCAGACAATGGCTCCTTGATGCACAGAATCCGACAAATTGCATGATAGCGTAGAGAAAATCTAGGGAATCATAGACCATATATATAACTGAAAAAAAGCTTACCTCCTGCACATGACCTTTAACCTTGTTGCACTCCTTGATGAGAAGTTGAAGTATCTCAAACTACAGATATCACAAGGGAAATGTTAAGAGACGGAAAGGATCAGGTCAGGACACCGATTATGTCAATGAAGCAGAGTACTTACCTGCGCGTCAGGGTCTTTCATTTTCGAGAGAACTTCATCGACGAGGTGGTGGCAAAATGCACAAGTGCTTTCACTTTTCGCAACAGACAGAAACGATACGTCCCTGCAGAGGCCATACCGTTTGCAGAACTCGTCTGGCTTGATTTCAGTTACCTTGGCAAAGAGCAGAGTTGCATAGGAGTCCACCATCTCAAGACACTGCAGAGATAGAAAAGTGTTCATGGAAACAAAAATTCATACACTACTGCTGTTCAAAGAGTATCTTTTGAGCATGTAGCATTTGGTGAAGCAATATAAAAGTGGTGTACCTTCTGTTCTAAGGAGAATGTCTGAGAACAGGCACCATGAAGAATCTCCATGATCTCATCTTGTGTTTGTTTCTCACTAAGATAACTGACAGCTTTATTTGTCAAGTTCTCGCAAGTTGAGCATATTGTGCTGCCACTCTCAACAGAGACATGAATTTTGCTAGAACTAATTTCCTCCTTGCCATTTGGGCGGATCTCAATTGTATCGAGATCGAGAAGAACTGAGACCAAACAATGCAGATAGTATCACCAATTAAGAACAACGACAACCAAAATTAGAGTATTTTCCAGAACTTAAATTTTTCCAGAACTGCCTATGGCTGTATCTTTGTTCATGTGAATTCCCTAGCTAGGCCTTGAACTAGGGATATGAACTAACGTCATATAAAGCATACAAAACAGTAAAACACATGTTCCATATTCCAGAAGTTAATGGTGTGAAAACAATGAAGTTGGTTATATATGTCAAAACGGTTATCCATCTTATACAGCCACGCGCTATTCAGAAAGAAAAATAAAATGATATTCAGGTCATATTGACACAATCTAACTGGCTTGATTGCCAACAGATGGACGGTGTGACAAAATATTCGATTCCCAAGTAACTAGCATAAGAAGCTAGGAACAAGACATCGTAAACTTCAATTTCAGTTCCAATTGAAACCAAATACATACATACCCTCACCAGCTGCACATATAATCTTATGTATTCGAATGCTATTAACTGGACCAAGATATACATCAAAAGACGATATTTTCATTGCAGAAAAACTAGAATTTGTTCTCCAATTTGCATATTGGAGGTACTAATTTTATATGAAGATTAACTTGAATAAGATTTAGCAGCACAGGAACCGTTAAGAGAGAGAAAATACCCAGTTCTTTCTCGTCTTAAAACTACATCTAGAAGTCACAAAAAAGACCTGAATTTTTTTCAACAACATTGATATAAGATGCATCTACAAAGCCCTGAAATTTCATTCCGGAACTCGGTAAATAGATAAAAAAAGCAATCAGACTGTAGATACAAACTCAATAGTGCAAAACATATATTATTATTCACCTCAAATTTGGACTATTTTACAGTCTGATTAGTCCTTTTTGTTTGTCCAGCTGTGAATCGAATTCGGTCTTGAAATTTTGTGTCAAGCTTGTCAATAGTTTTTCGAAAATTTGCGTAGCATTTAGGTTATACTTATACGTTTGTTCTTAGGTACAGTAGCGACTAGCGAGGAAGTACTGTAAGAGGACGAAGCACCGGGCATATCTTCCATTGAGAGAGACATACCATAATTCCTGTGAATCCTCTTGTCCTGCGGCATAGCTCCAGAGCCGGCGGCCAGCAAGAGAAGGACGAGGAGGAAGAACGGCGCTCCCAATCCCAGACCCATCGTGCGCACGTCGACCTGCCATGAAAGCGAATCATCATATACGGCTTAGCAACCCAATCGATTTTACTCTCCGGAAACAACAGAAAAAAAAGGTAAGGGGCCAACAATTTGGTCTCTGGAGGCTGGAGCAGCACCCAAATCCTGAAATCGCAAAAACCAGGTGCGATGATTCGCTCGATGGAAGCGATCGAACACAAATCGACGGAAGGAAAGCGACGGGAGGGGGCGGCGGATCAGGGGAGAAATCGAGACAAGGGAGGGAAGGGGAACTACCGCGCGCGTGATTTCACCAGATTGGGGATCAAGAAGTAAGGGGAAGGGGAAGGGGAACGAAAAGCTCACCTTGCAAAATCAAGGAACGGGCAGTGGTCGGACTGAGGCAGCGGGCGTGATTCGGTGATTGCTCCTGCTCGATTTTAAGAAGTTCGTCTTGAAATTACAGCGTGATTGCTGTCTCCGAGTCGAAGTCCGTTGTCCGTTGCGCCACTCCGACTTTGGAACGAACGTTTGCGGACGTTTGCCCACTAGCGCCATTGAGGGCAGTTTTTTCCAGGGCCATTGAGGGCAGACTAGTTCAGACTTCAGACTGCCTCGAACATTCGTCTCTGTTTTTTTTAAGTCCACAACATTTTAAAATAATTGTCTGTTGGACCACGGAAAGACTCACATGCCAAAGGTAAACGTTTGCACACGGTCGACCGGCCAAGCGTTCGGCCGGTCGTACCGCTCGCTCCACTGCAGGCCCACCTTATCCCTTCTTTATGCGTGTCTTCCTCCTTGGCTCGCTGCCTCTCCTTTCTTTTTTCTTTCCCCACCACGACCTGCTTGGCGCCCAACCTCGCCGCTTCGTCGTTGCCGGCGAGCCCCTCTTCTCAAACTGCCATGGACGCGGCACCCTCGAGCTTGACCTCTTCCCCTCCTCTATCTCTACCCCCCACCAGGACCATCGTTTGCGCGCCCCTCACCACCGCTGCTGCAACGGCCCACTCCGTCGCTACTCCAAGCTTCTGCAGCCGGCGGCGGCGCCGCGGGCGTCGACCTCTTTTTTGCTTCAACCAAAGCGGCGCTGTGAAACGAGATGGGGGTAGTGCTACAACCGGCGACGTCGGAAGCTACAACCGGCTTTGGCGAAAGCTGCATCCAAAGAGTAGAAAGCTACAACCAGTGCACCGGCGGAAGCTGGAACCAGAGACAAGAAAAGCTACAACCATCATCCCGATTTGCTACAACGGATGCGGCGACAGCACCAACCACCGGAGCTGCACTCGCAAGCAATGACGCCACAGTGGCGACCCCTTTTGCTGGAACCATCACCAGCTTTCGCTACTACAGGCAGGAAATTTGCTACATCTATCATAAAGGGAGCTGCATGGTGCTCGACCGACAGATCTTTTTTGCTGAAACCGACTACTAGCGGAGCTGCAACCACGCAACGCGGATGCTGGAACCATTGCCGACGAAAGATGGAACTGGTGTCTTTTTTTTTGCTTCAACCAACGAAGTGGTGCTGAGATGATGATGTGCGCCGCCGTGGTGAGCTGCAAACGGCACCAGAGAAGATACATCCAGCCTTTTGTTTTGCTACATTGATTTTGATGTGTGAAGCTTAATCCCAGGAGACGACAACGAGGAGCACGGACGGCGCCACTTGTGCGGTGGGGCGGCACGACCCGATGGCTGCAACCTTGCCGGCTGCTGCTAGGAACGCACTGCCGGAGTAGCGACGCATCCCACAGGTAGAAGATGGAAGATGTGGTAGTCATGGTGAGGCGACTGCGAGGTTGCAAGCACACCCACGACGACGAGGCGCGCGTCCATGGCTGGGAGCGGTACGACCCGCGGCGCTTGCGGGCGCGGCCGGAGACGTGCGCGCTGGAGGTGCTTGCGGGGGCTGGTGGTGCCGGCGAGGGCTGGTGTTGTGGGTGGGTATCGATAGCGGAGAACGACCAGGGAAGAAGATGAGAGTTGACTCGGGGGGGGAAGAGTTTTCTAATCTAACGGCTGTGCGTTGTCCAATCGAACGATGTAGCTGCGACCGGCGGAAGCCTTGTGCCGGTCGACCGGCGCAGATCACTGCCCCATGCCAAACCTCACGCTGATAGTTGACTCCTCTCGAGTAGGAACCGGAGAGCATGCAACACCTCCTCGTTGGATGCTCCTTCTCTCGCCAGCTTTGGCATGCCGTTTTTGCGTGGTGTACCTCCACTATTGCTCCATCCCACCCCAACGCCCTCTTCCTCGAGTGGTGGCTTTGATGCTCTGGCCACATCATCTTATTCCTCCTGCCGCAAAGGTTTCTCTTCCCTCTTTCTTTTGACGGCACGAAATCTCTGGAAGCATCGGAATCGGTGCGTCTTCGATGGTCTACGACCCTCCTTAAGCCACCTCTTACAGCTCATCAAGGATGAAATTCAACTATGAGCGCAAGCAGGTGTTTTTGGCCTAGCCAAGATCATTAGAGAGTAGTCCGCATGTGGTAGTTTATAACCCTAGCCTCTCCTCTCGTTATCTCTCTCTCTCTCTCGACTCCGTTTTGATCTAGTGTCGAAGACCTTGTAATTTGTTCTACTCTTCTATCAATGAAAGATACACAAATTTTTCGTATTCGCAGTTTTTTTTTCAAAATAATAGCATAAAATCTTCAAAGATGTGACGCCAGTTCAAATGTAATGTTACAATCCAACTAAGTTTAAGTTTTGAAATAAAATAGTTCAAATTTGAATTTAACTCGCACATATATTTTAGTTCTCATGTTTTAAGCAACCACATGTGCTTAATCAAATCTTCATTAAGCTACTCATGAGTTAATCTATGTCAAATTTGTTGATGCATTTGGACAAACTCCATAAATGTGGTTGGATTCTAATGTGGAAGTTGGATAGGATCACCTATGTTCTCAAATTCCAGACCTTCGGTAGCATCTTCACTCTCATCCTCCATGATCATGTTGTGAACGGCCACACAAAATTCATCACCTCCAACAAGGTCTCTGGATCCCATATTTTTGCAGGTCCTCAAACAACTACAAAGCAGGCTTGGATCACTCTAAATGCCTTCTTCACATCCTTTTTTAGCTCATTCTTGTCTTTGGACAAAATGAGCTCTTTTTTTGACCAAATGGGTCAGAGATACTCTTAACGAAGGTTGCCCATGGACGATATATACCATCAACTAGATAGTAGCCCATGTTGCAGTCATGAACATTGATGGTATAGTTGCACGGAGGAGCTTTTCCTCCGGTCAACCTACCAAACAATGGAGACCGCTGTAGCACATTGATATCACTGTGAGACCTGGGCATGCGAAAGAAAACATGCCAAATCCAAAGATCTTGTGATGCAAATTGCTTAAAAATGATGGCATGCTTGTTAACATGGCCCTGATATTGCCCTTATGAAGCATATGGAACGTTCTTCCATCTCCGGTGCATGCAAGCAAGAGATCCAAGCATACCCGGGCATCCTCTTACTTTCAAGGGTGGACCCTTTCATTGTCTGTGACAGTGGTTCTCTCAACTACTGAGGTCCAAACACCTCGACCACCACAGTCCCAAATCTAACCTTGGTGTTTGTGCATGAGCTCTCAAACATCCGGCATGATTTCACCAAATTGGGAATCAAGAAGTAAGGGGAAGGGGAACGGAAAGCTCACATTGTGAAATCAAGGAATTGGCAGTGCTCGGACTGAGGCGGCGGGCGTGATTTGGTGATTGCTCCTGCTCGATTTTAAGAAGTTCGTCTTGAAATTACAGCGTGATTGTTGTCTCTGAGTCGAAGTTAGTTGTCCATTGCGCCGATGTTTTGTTTTTTAGAAGATTGTGTAGATGGTATGAGTTCGTGCAGGTCTTCTATCTAGCGCCTACTCCGACTTTGATCTCTGGAACAACACCTGTCGGTCTGAAATCAGGTAGACCTCGGGGTAGGGGGTCCCGAGCTGTGGATCTCGGATTGAGGGTAATAGGAACAGGGAGACGATATTTACCCAGGTCCGAGCCCTCTTGATGAAGGTAAAACCCTACGTCCTGCTCTTGTTTATATTGATGGAGATGTATCGAATATAGAGTTGATCTACCTCGAGATCATAAGATGTGTTCTAACTCTAGGGCTAGGTGAATGAGATTGCGTTGATGTCCCTCTACGGGCTAAACCATTTGGCTTATATACACACCAGGTAGGGCATCTAGGGTTACAAGGTCGGTATCTTGGCCTGGAGGTGGCAGGAGAAATCTTGGAGTATATGGCAAGTCTTTGGTAGATGCAGTCTCGATCATGCCTCCAGCGTACAATTTCCGGAGTCCATCTTGAGAAGAATGAGGGCCCATTAGCCCATTCGAGGAGCATGGGCCGACTAGATTAGTACCCCCTAGTCCAGGAAACTGTCAGTAGCCCCTGAACTGGTCTTCGATGCCGTGAAAGATGCTCTTGGACTTTGGTCCCGGAGTCTTTGGCTCAATAGACGAGTTCCCATGAATGATTCCTCCAGCTCAGCTTCAGAAAGTCCTCGGCAAGGTTAGCAACCATGCCGGGTGGGCCCGGCCCTGTCGCACGTGGCGTCTAATCTCTGACCTTGGCAACCGCGTATTATGGGGAATCGAGTCGCTTTATGGCGAAACGGCGAAGCGTCGGCCTTTCCCCCATTTTATATGCGAGCTAGGCGTACGGATTTGTAATATGCCCCGACCCCTTCTTTCGAGCAAACCGCATAAGTTCTCCCCTCGTCCCAAGTCCAAACTTGAGAGCTTCCCATGGCGAGTGATGCAGGTTCTTAGAGGCGCCCTCATGGCCCCTTTAGAGGTGACTGGGGTAGCTGCGCCGTCTCACGCATCCAATTAGAGCGCCTGGCTACCCAAGGATACCTGCCAGATTCAGATATAATAGCGACCCGTGTAGGATTAACATCCATCAACGGGCAGGTACCGGTACACGCGGAGAGTCATACTTCCCCTCGAGATGACGAAAGCGTATGCTTCGTGTCTTTCTTATTGTGTGGCCTAGGTTTCCTATTCACCCCTTCCTCTGGGGCCTGTTGGAGTTCTACGGGCTACAACTTCACCACTTCAACCCCAACTCGATTTTACATATCGCGGGGTACGTCGCCCTTTGTGAGATGCACCTCGGGTGACGGGCGCACTTTGGGCTATGGAGGAAGTATTTCTGCATAGTGCCATGCTCTCTTGCCGAGAAGTTGTATGAGGTCGGGGCAGCCGAAGTCTGCCGGATCGATGGGACCGAATACCCATCAGGCACACCTCGGGAGGATACCAACGTCTGGCCAACCGAGTGATTTTATATAGACGACATCCCCCTCCTTGACCCAGTTCCGCCCGGACTCCGCCCATTCTCCTCGGAACCCCCGAAGAGGCGTTAAAGTTGGAGGCCGCCGGGCTCTGCCCAAGAGGAAGGTGCCGAGGTAACCAAGCTAGCGGCTCAGGTGAAGCAGTTAGCGAGGACCAGCCTTACTATAATAGATGTAATGGCCATGGTGATAAACCGAAGAGTCCAACCACTTTGGCAGTGCCCTCATCTGTTGTGTGCGTTTAATGGGACCGAAGAGCTTGTTTGACCAAGCAGCCTTCGGGACAGCGCTGGCCGGCATCTATCGGGGGGCGGCGGAGGACTTCGCCCATCGACAATTCCGAGATGGGCTGTCCTACTACAATCTCGCCGATATAGTAAGTTTTCCCTGTTTTTCTCGTCCATCTGAGTTATTTAATAATCAATTCATCTGATCGATCGTTTACTGGTTTCGAACAGAGATGGAGGCGTTGGGTCGAGGCTATAAGCAGCCAACACGTGAGCCGGAGACACACCGCCGAGCGGAGGACCCCCTCATTCACGAGGATGAGGATTTAGCCCTCATCTACGAAGGGAGGAAGTTTTATCTGAAGAGCCTTGATGGCTCAAGGGTGGTTGTTGCCCTCGATGTATTGGGGACGAGGCCAGCTTCATCGGTAACACCCCCTCCTCTAATCGAAAGCGATCTCCTCACCCTCAAGCCCCTAGTCGCATGACTTCTCCTCCAAAGGGACGACGTTCAAAATGTCCACACGGAGAAACGGCTTCCCGAGGAAGTTCTCTGCAGGAGGCACAAGAAGCTCGGGTGCAGGCGGAGGTCATGGGGGTAGGCGAAAGTGATCCCTCAATTCCCATGTAATTTCCCTATTATAGTGTCCAAACTGGGACGACATCCCGGATTTTAACTTACTTAACCATTTATAGGCAGTGACCGTGTCCCGGATTAGGGGGTACTAACCTAGTCGGCCCATGTTCCTCGGATTGGGTCGATGGACCCTCATTCATTCTCAAGAGGGACCCCGGAGGCTATACGCAGGAGGCGTGGAAAAGACTACATCTACCAAAGACTTGACATATACTCCTGTTACGTCTCCATCGTATCTATAATTTTTGATTGTTCCATGCCAATATTCTACAACTTTTACATACTTTTGGCAACAATTTATATGATTTTCTTGGACTAACATATTGATCCAGTGCCCAGTGCCAGTTCCTGTTTGTTGCATGTTTTTTGTTTCGCAGAAAATCCATATCAAACGAAGTCCAAACGAGATAAAAACTTACAGAGATTTTTTTGGAATATATGTGAATTTTGGGAAGTGGAATCAACGCAAGGCGGTGCCCGAGGGGCCCACAAGCCCTTAAGGCGCGCCCCTACCCTGGGCGTGGCCAGGGGCCTTGTGGCCACCACGAAGGTTGGTTGGAGGTGTCCTTCGGACGCAAGGAAGCTAATATCCGAATAAAAATCGTGTTAAAATTTCAGCCCAATCGGAGTTACGGATCTCTGGGAATTTAAGAAACGGTGAAAGGCCAGAATCTGAGAACGCAGAAACAGAAGGAAACAGAGAGAGATCCAATCTCGGAGGGGCTCCCGCCCCTCCACCGCCATGGAGGCCATGGACCAGAGGGGAAACCCTTCTCCCATCTAGGGGAAAGGTCAAGGAAGAAGAAGAAGGAGGGGGCTCTCTCCCCCTCTGTCACGGTGGCGCCGGAACGCCGCTGGGGCCATCATCGTGACGGCGATCTACACCAACAACTTCGCCGCCGTCATCACCAACTCTCCCCCCTCTATGCAGCGGTGTAACACCCCTTCTCCCTGTTGTAATCTCTACTTAAACATGGTGCTCAACGCTATATGTTATTTCCCAATAATGTATGGCTATCCTATGATGTTTGAGTAGATCCGTTTTGTCCTATGGGTTGATTGATGATCATGATTGGTTTGAGTTGTATGTTTTATTATTGGTGTTGTCCTATGGTGCTCTCCGTGTCGCGCAAGCGTGAGGGATCCCCGCTGTAGGGTTTGCAATATGTTCATGATTTGCTTATGGTGGGTGGCGTGAGTGACAGAAGCACAGACCCGAGTAAGTAGGTTGTTTGCGTATGGGAGTAAAGAAGACTTGATACTTTAATGCTATGGTTGGGTTTTACCTTAATGATCTTTAGTAGTTGCGGATGCTTGCTAGAGTTCCAACCATAAGTACGGTCCAAGTAGAGAAAGTATGTTAGCTTATGCCTATCCCTCATATAAAATTGCAATAATAATTACCGGTCTAGTTATCGATTGCCTAGGGACAAATAACTTTCTTGTGACAAAAAGCTCTCTACTAAAACTAATTTAGTTGTTTCTTTATCTAAACAACCCCTAGTTTTTATTTACATGTTCTTTATTATCTTGCAAACCTATCCTATCACACCTACAAAGTTCTTCTAGTTTCATATTTGTTCTAGATAAAGCGAATGTTAAGCGTGCGTAGAGTTGTATCGGTGGTCGATAGAACTTGAGGGCATATTTTTTCTACCTTTAGCTCCTTGTTGGGTTTGACACTCTTACTTATCGAAAGAGGCTACAATTGGTCCCCTATACTTGTGGGTTATCATGACCTTTTTCTGGCGCCGTTGCCGGGGAGCAATAGCGTGGGGTGAATATTCTCGTGTGTGCTTGTTTGCTTTATCACTAAGTAGATTGTATTTGCTGTTCTAAGTTGTTCTCTATCTTTAGTTATGGATATGGAACACGAAATACCAAAAAAATTAGGTGTACTTGCTACTCATGGAGATGGGGAACCTCCTAAAACCCTCGATGCTCATTATGTGAAAAATATTAAACACTACTTTGGTAATCCTGAGAAAACCCCATTCAACTTGATAATGGGAGACACGTTGGATCAACATGAATACTTTAGGGATTATCACTTGACTCAAAAAGGGAAACTCTTATGGGATCAAATTCATATGTTGCGTTGGTATGCTCGGAATTTATGCTTGAGATATGATTATAGTTGTTGCTCTAGGATGAAGGCTCCACACCTTCCCTTTTCATGTAAATTTAATGATAATAAAACCTTGGCTTCTTATGCTAATGGTATATATGATAACTATGATGTGGAACGAATAGAAGAATTCGTTGCTTTTAAGGGTGCTTATGAAATTGAATCTTTGTTTGAGAAGTGTGAAAATTATGATGATGCTGTTTACAAACCTGAAAATTATGCTATACTTAAATATTGCTATGAGAATTATGAATATAATTCCGATATTGATGCATTTATTGAGAAAGTCTCCGCTGTCCAAGAAGACACCAATATTTTGCAGGAATCTATGGAAGAAGAAATTGATGACACTGTGAGCTCATTAGATGAAAACAATGACGAGGAGAGCAAAGAACAAAAGGAGGAAGAGCGGATTAGCTACCCGTGCCCACCTTCTAATGAGAGTAACTCTTCAACTCATGTTGGGGAACGTAGTAATTTCAAAAAAAATTCCTACACACACACACAAGATCATGGTGATGCATAGCAACGAGAGGGGAGAGTGTTGTCCACGTACCCTCGTAGACCAAAGCGGAAGCGTTAGAACAACGCGGTTGATGTAGTCGTACGTCTTCACGATCCGACCGATCCAAGTACCGAACGCACGACACCTCCGAGTTCAGCACACGTTCAACTCGATGACGTCCTGCGAGCTCCAATCTGGCAGAGCTTCGCCGGAGAGTTTCGTCAGCACGACGGCGTGATGACGGTGATGATGATGATGGTACCGAGCAGGGCTTCGCCTAAGCACCGCTACGATATTATCGAGGTGGATTATGGTGGAGGGGGGCACCGCACACGACTAAGAGATCAACCGATCAATTGCTGTGTCTATGGGGTGCCCCTCTCCTCCGTATATAAAGGGGGGAGGAGGAGAGGGCCGGCCAAGGGAGAGGCGCGCCCAAGGGGGGGCAATCCTACTCCAAGTAGGTTTGTCCCCCCCCCTTTCCTATTCCAAGAAGGAGAAGGGGGGGGAGGAGGTGGAGAGAAGGAAGGAGAAGGGGGGCCGCCGCCCCCTTCCCTTGTCCAATTCGGACTGGGGCAAGGGGGGCCGCGCGCCACCTCCTGGCCGCCCTCTCTCTTCTCCACTAAGGCCCATAAGGCCCAATAGCTTCCCAGGGGGGGGGGGTTCCGGTAACCCCCCGGTACTCCGGTAAATGTCCGAAACCTCCCGGAACCCTTCCGGTGTCCAAACATAGTCGTCCAATATATTGATCTTTACGTCTCGACCATTTCGAGACTCCTAGTCATGTCCATGATCATATCCGGGACTCTGAACTACCTTCGGTACATCAAAACACAAAAACTCATAATACCGATCATCACCGAACTTTAAGCGTGCGGACCCTACGGGTTCGAGAACTATGTAGACATGACCGAGACACGTCTCCGGTCAATAACCAATAGCGGAACCTGGATGCTCATATTGGCTCCCACATATTCTACGAAGATCTTTATCGGTCAAACCGCATAACAACATACGTTGTTCCCTTTGTCATCGGTATGTTACTTGCCCGAGATTCGATCATCGGTATCTCAATACGTAGTTCAATCTCATTACCGGCAAGTCTCTTTACTTGTTCTATAATACATCATCCTGCAACTAACTCATTAGTTACAATGCTTGCAAGGCTTATAGTGATGTGCATTACCGAGAGGGCCTAGAGATACCTCTCCGACAATCGGAGTGACAAATCCTAATCTCGATCTATGCCAACTCAACAAGTACCTTCGGACACACCTGTAGAGCACCTTTATAATCACCCAGTTACGTTGTGACATTTGGTAGCACACAAAGTGTTCCTCCGGTATTCGGGAGTTGCATAGTCTCATAGTCATAGGAACATGTATAAGTCATGAAGAAAGCAATAGCAACATACTAAACGATCAAGTGCTTAGCTAACGAAATGGGTCAAGTCAATCACATCATTCTCTAATTATGTGATCTCGTTAATCAAATGACAACTCATGTCTATGGTTAGGAAACATAACCATCTTTGATCAACGAGCTAGTCAAGTAGAGGCATACTAGTGACATTATGTTTGTCTATGTATTCACACATGTATTATGTTTCCGGTTAATACAATTCCAGCATGAATAATAAACATTTATCATGAAATAAGGAAATAAATAATAACTTTATTATTGCCTCTAGGGCATATTTCCTTCAGTCTCCCACTTGCACTAGAGTCAATAATCTATATTACACAGTAATGGTTCTAACACCCATGGAGTCTTGGTGCTGATCATGTTTTGCTCGTGGAAGAGGCTTAGTCAACGGGTCTGCAACATTCAGATCTGTATGTATCTTGCAAATCTCTATGTCTCCCACCTGGACTTGATCCCGGATGGAATTGAAGCGTCTCTTAATGTGCTTGGTTCTCTTGTGAAATCTAGATTCCTTTGCCAAGGCAATTGCACCAGTATTGTCACAAAAGATTTTCATTGGTCCCGATGCACTAGGTATGACACCTAGATCGGATATGAACTCCTTCATCCAGACTCCTTCATTTGCTGCTTCCGAAGCAGCTATGTACTCCGCTTCACACACAGATTCCGCCACGACGCTTTGTTTGAACTGCACCAACTGACAGCTCCACCGTTCAATATAAATACGTATTCGGTTTGCGATTTAGAATCATCCGGATCAGTGTCAAAGCTTGCATCGACGTAACCATTTACGACGAGCTCTTTGTCACCTCCGTAAACGAGAAACATATCCTTAGTCATTTCAGGTATTTCAGGATGTTCTTGACCGCTGTCTAGTGGTCCACTCCTGGATTACTTTGGTACCTCCCTGCTAAACTAATAGCAAGGCACACATCAGGTCTGGTACACAGCATTGCATACATGATAGAACCTATGGCTGAAGCATAGGGAACATCTTTCATTTTCTCTCTATCTTCTGCAGTGGTCGGGCATTGAGTGTGACTCAACTTCACACCTTGTAACACAGGCAAGAACCCTTTCTTTGCTTGATCCATTTTGAACTTTTTCAAAACTTCATCAAGGTATGTGCTTTGTGAAAGTCCAATTAAGCATCTTGATATATCTCTATAGATCTTGATGCCCAATATATAAGCTTGCACACTTTGTTGGTACCCTTTGGATCGATAAAACCTTCAGGTTGCATCATATACAACTCTTCTTCCAGAAATCCATTCAGGAATGCAGTTTTTACATCCATTTGCCAAATTTCATAATCATAAAATGCGGCAATTTCTAACATGATTCGGACGGACTTAAGCATCGCTACGGGTGAGAAGGTCTCATCGTAGTTAACTCCTTGAACTTGTCGAAAACCTTTCGCAACAAGTCGAGCTTTGTAGACAGTAACATTACCATCAACGTCAGTCTTCTTCTTGAAGATCCATTTATTCTCGATGGCTTGCCGATCATCGGTCAAGTCAACCAAAGTCCACACTTTGTTCTCATACATGGATCCCATCTCGGATTTCATGGCCTCAAGCCATTTTGCGGAATCTGGGCTCATCATCGCTTCTTCATAGTTCATAGGTTCGCCTTGGTCAAGTAACATGACCTCCAGAACAGGATTACCGTACCACTCTGGTGCGGATCTTACTCTGGTTGACCTACGAGGTTCGGTAATAACTTGATCTGAAGTTTCATGATCATCATCATTAGCTTCCTCACTAATTGGTGTAGATGTCACAGGAACCGGTTTCTGTGATGAACTACTTTCTAATAAGGGAGCAGGTACAGTTACCTCATCAAGTTCTACTTTCCTCCCACTCACTTCTTTCGAGAGAAACTCCTTCTCTAGAAAGGATCCATTCTTAGCAACAAAAGTCTTGCCTTCGGATCTGTGATAGAAGGTGTACCCAAATGTCTCTTTTGGGTATCCTATGAAGACACATTTCTCTGATTTGGGTTCGAGCTTATCAGGTTGAAGCTTTTTCACACAAGCATTGCAGCCCCAAACTTTAAGAAACGACAACTTTGGTTTCTTGCCAAACCACAGTTCATAAGGAGTCGTCTCAACGGATTTAGATGGTGCCCTATTTAATGTGAATGCAGCCGTCTCTAAAGCATAACCCCAAAACGATAGCTGTAAATCTGTAAGAGACATCATAGATCGTACCATATCTAATGAAGTACGATTACGACGTTCGGACACACCATTACGCTATGGTGTTCCAGGTGGCGTGAGTTGTGAAACTATTCCTCATTGTTTCAAATGAAGACTAAACTCGTAACTCAAATATTCTCCTCCACGATTAGATCGTAGAAACCTTATTTTCTTGTTACGATGATTTTCCACTTCACTCTGAAATTCTTTGAACTTTCCAAATGTTTCAGACTTATGTTTCATCAAGTAGATATACCCATATCTGCTCAAATCATCTGTGAAGGTGAGAAAATAACGATATCCACCACGATACTCAACATTCATCGGACCACATACATCAGTATGTATGATCTCCAATAAATCTGTTGCTCGCTCCATTCTTCCAGAGAATGGCGTTTTAGTCATCTTGCCCATGAGGCATGGTTCGCAAGTACCAAGTGATTCATAATCAAGTGATTCGAAAAGTCCATTAGAATGGAGTTTCTTCATGCGGTTTGCACCAATATGACCCAAACGGTAGTGCCACAAATAAGTTGCACTATCATTATCAACTCTGCATCTTTTAGCTTCAATACTATGAATATGTGTATCTCCACTATCGAGATTCAAAAATAATAGACCACTCTTCAAGGGTGCATGACCATAAAAGATATTACTCATATAAATAAAACAACCATTATTCTCTGATTTAAATGAATAACTGTCTCGCATCAAACAAGATCCAGATATAATGTTCATGCTTAACGCTGACACCAAATAACAATTATTCAGGTCTGATACTAATCCCGAAGGTAGATGTAGAGGTAGTGTGCTGACTGTGATCAGTTCGACTTTGGAGCCATTTCCCACGCGCATCGTCACCTTGTCCTTTGCCAATCTTCGCTTAATCCGTAGTCCCTATTTCGAGTTGCAAATATTAGCAACAGAACCAGTATCAAATACCCAGGCACTACTGCGAGAATTAGTAAGGTACACATCAATAACATGTATATCACATATACCTTTGTTCACCTTGCCATCCTTCTTATCCGCCAAATACTTGGGGCAGTTCCGCTTCCAGTGTCCAGTTTGCTTGCAGTAGAAGCACTCAGTCTCAAGCTTGGGTCCAGACTTGGGTTTCTTCTCCTGAACAGCAACTTGTTTGCCGTTCTTCTTGAAGTTCCCCTTCTTCTTCCCTTTGCCCTTTTTCTTGAAACTGGTGGTCTTGTTGACCATCAACACTTGATGCTCCTTCTTGATTTCTACCTCCGCAGCCTTTAGCATTGCGAAGAGCTCAGGAATCGTCTTATCCCTCCCTTGCATGTTATAGTTCATCACGAAGCTCTTGTAGCTTGGTGGCAGTGATTGAAGAATTCTGTCAATAACACTATCATCCGGAAGATTAACTCCCAGTTGAATTAAGTGATTGTTATACCCAGACATTCTGAGTATATGCTCACTGACAAAACTATTCTCCTCCATCTTGCAGCTGTAGAACTTATTGGAGACTTCATATCTCTCAATCCGGGCATTTGCTTGAAATATTAACTTCAACTCCTGGAACATCTCATATGCTTCATGACGTTCAAAACGTCGTTGAAGTCCTGGTTCTAAGCCGTAAAGCATGGCACACTGAACTATCGAGTAGTCATCAGCTTTGCTCTGCCAGGCGTTCATAACATCTGGTGTTGCTCCTGCAGCAGGTTTGGCACCTAGCGGTGCTTCCAGGACGTAATTCTTCTATGCAGCAAAGAGGATAATCCTCAAGTTATGGACCCAGTCCGTGTAATTGCTACCATCATCTTTCAACTTTGCTTTCTCAAGGAACGCATTAAAATTCAACGGAACAACAACACGGGCCATCTATCTACAACAACATAGACATGCAAAATACTATCAGGTACTAAGTTCATGATAAATTAAAGTTCAGTTAATCAAATTATTAAAGAACTCCCACTTAGATAGACATCCCTCTAATCATCTAAGTGATCACGTGATCCATATCAACTAAACCATGTCCGATCATCACGTGAGATGGAGTAGTTTTCAATGGTGAACATCACTATGTTGATCATATCTACTATATGATTCACGCTCGACCTTTCAGTCTCCAGTGTTCCGAGGCCATATCTGCATATGCTAGGCTCGTCAAGTTTAACCCGAGTATTCTGCATGTGCAAAACTGGCTTGCACCCGTTGTATGTGAACGTAGAGCTTATCACACCCGATCATCACGTGGTGTCTCGGCACGACGAACTTTCGCAACGGTGCATACTCAGGGAGAACACTTGTACCTCGAAATTTAGAGAGAGATCATCTTATAATGCTACCGTCGATCTAAGCAAAATAAGATGCATAAAAGATAAACATCACATGCAATCAATATAAGTGATATGATATGGCCATCATCATCTTGTGCTTGTGATCTCCATCTCTGAAGCACCGTCATGATGACCATCGTCACCGGCGCGACACCTTGATCTCCATCGTAGCATCGTTGTCGTCTTGCCATCTATTGCTTCTACGACTATCGCTACCTGAGGGAGTCCTGGATTAGGGGGTATCCGGACAGCCGGACTATATCCTTTGGCCGGACTGTTGGACTATGAAGATACAAGATTGAAGACTTCGTCTCGTGTCCGGATGGGACTCTCCTTGGCGTGGAAGGCAAGCTTGGCGATACGGATATATAGATCTCCTCCCATTGTAACCGACTCTGTGTAACCCTAGCCCCCTCCGGTGTCTATATAAACCGGAGGGTTTAGTCCGTAGGACCAACAACAATCATACCATAGGCTAGCTTCTAGGGTTTAGCCTCTACGATCTCGTGGTAGATCAACTCTTGTACTACTCATATCATCAAGATCAATCAAGCAGGAAGTAGGGTATTACCTCCATCGAGAGGGCCCGAACCTGGGTAAACATCGTGTCCCCTACCTCCTGTTACCATCCGCCTTAGACGCAAAGTTTGGGACCCCCTACCCGAGATCCGCCGGTTTTGACACCGACATTGGTGCTTTCATTGAGAGTTCCACTGTGCCGTCGCCGTAAAGCTGGATGGCTCCTCCGATCATCGATAATGATGCGGTCCAGGGTGAGGTTTTCCTCCCCGGACAGATCTTCGTATTCGGCGGCTTCGCACTACGGGCCAACTCGCTTGGCCCTCTGGAGCAGATCGAGAGCTACGCCCCTGGCCACCAGGTCAGGTTTGGAAACTTGAATTACACTGCCGATGTCCGCGGAGACTTAATCTTCGACGGATTCGAGCCCATGCCAGGTGTGCCGCACGATCACGACGAGCACGATGTAGCTCTGCCGTCAGACAGTTTTCGGGAAATCACGCCAGCAACCACTCCGGCCTTCAATCCGGAACGGACTGCGCCATCCGAGGACGGGCGGATAGACCCCGCCTTGGAGGCTGCACCCTCAGTGGCGATAGAGCCGAATACTGACCTTACCCCTCACGAGAACCGTGACGCCGAACCGCTGGACTCGTCTCCGGCCACGGACTCCGAACCGCCTGCGCCCATGCCTATCGAATCCGATTGGGCGCCGATCATGGAGTTCACCTCCGCGGATATCTTTCAGCACTCGCCCTTCGGCGATGTACTAAACTCGTTAAGGTCTCTCTCCCTGTCAGGAGAACCTTGGCCGAACTATGTCCGGCTAGAATGAGATGCGGATGACGAAGAAATTCACTCCCCACCCACCACCCACTTAGTAGCCACTATCGATGATTTAACCGACATGCTCGACTTCGACTCCGAAGACATCGATGGTATGGACAACGATGCAGGAGACGAACAGGAACCACTGCTAACAGGGCGCTGGACCGCCACTTCATCACATGACATATACATGGTGGATACACCCAAAGAAAATGATGACGAGGAACGGAAAGATGCAGCGAAAGATAGCTCCCTCGAGAAGCAATCAAAGCGGCGCCGTAGGCGCCGCTCCAAATCCCGCCTCGGCAAAAACAACGATAACAGCGCAAGAAAAAATAATACCACGGTCGACTCTGGAGGAAACGACGACCAAATAGACCCAGCGATAGAGCAGGGTGAGCCAGCGGACAACGAACAAAGTACGGAGCCGCTGACAGATGAACACATCTCTGGAGAAGAGAACAGTCTGGATGACGATGAACACATCATCCCGGAAAGGCAGCTGGAGCAAGAGAACTTCCATAGAAGGCTTATCGCCACTGCGAGGAGTCTGAAGAAGCAAAAGCAAAGGCTCAAGGCCGCACAAAACACACTCAACAGTAGATGGAACAAGGTGCTCGATATGGCAGAAAAGTATGGTGGCAGTCGCCACACGAAGAGCTACCCAAAGCGAAAGCTGCTGCCTGAATTCGACGATGAGGCCGTAGAGCCCCCACAACCAAAAAATAAAACTGCCGACCGGTCGGATCGACCGCACATAAGTCAGTACATGACCCATGCGAGGACTCGCATCAAAGGACCGGCGCAACCAGATCCATCTACGGATCAAGGAAACGCGCTCCAGCAATCAACCAAAACCAAATATCACAACCGTCCGAACGCCATGGTGTAGCTAAATACAGGGGTGCCTCACACCCCCTATGTTTCACCAACGAGGTATTAGACCATGGATTTCTAGAAGGATTCAAACCAGTGAACATAGAGGCGTACGACGGGACAACAGACCCGGGGGTCTGGATTGAGGACTTCATCCTCCATATTCATATGGCTCGTGGAGACGACCTCTATGCCATCAAATACTTGCCCCTCAAGCTCAAAGGACCAGCTCGGCACTGGCTGAAAAGCCTCCCCAAAAACTCCATCGGAAGTTGGGAGGAGCTCGAGGATGCTTTTCGGGCTAATTTCCAAGGGACTTATGTCCGACCTCCGGACGCAGACGATTTGAGTCATATAATTCAACAGCCCGGAGAGTCAGGCCGAAAGCTTTGGAACAGGTTTCTCACTAAGAAGGACCAGATTGTCGACTGTCCGGACGCCGAAGCCTTAGCAGCTTTCAAGCACAGCTCCGAGACGAATGGCTTGCCAGACACCTCGGCCAAGAAAAACCAAGAACAATGGCAGCCCTAACAAGCCTTATGACCCGCTTTTGCGCGGGCGAGGACAGCTGGTTAGCCCGAAGCAGCACCAGCAACCCAAGCACATCCGAAGTCAGGGATGGCAATGGAAAACCACGACGTAGTAAAAACAAACGCCGGAACAAAGAAGACAGCCCAGATAACACGGCGGTAAACGCCGGATTCAGGGGCTCTCGACCGGGTCAGCGGAAAAAGCCCTTTAAAGGCAACAGAGATGGACCGACCAACCTAAATAAGATTCTAGACAAACTATGTCAGATCCACGGCACCCCCGATATACCTGCAAATCATACCCACAAAGAATGTTGGGTCTTCAAGCAGGACGGCAAGCTAAACGCCGAACACAAGGGGGAGGACACACCAAGCGAAGACGAGGATGAGCCTCGCCAGCAAGGCACTGGGGGACATGACAAATTCCCACCAGAAGTCAAGACAGTAAACGTGATCCACGTGACAAAGAGGAGAAACAAATATGTACTCCAAAATACACAAGCCGTAGAGCCCGTCACCCTTGAGTTCTACCCCTGGTCGGCCTGCCCGGTCACTTTTGATCGCATGGATCACCTAATAAGCATCCAGCATGAAGGATCAGCCGCCTTGGTGCTGGACCCAATAATAAACGGATACCATCTCACACGAGTCCTTATGGACGGCGGCAGTAGTCTAAATCTGATATATCAGGATACCATCCGCAAAATGGGGATAAACCCAACAAAAATCAGCCACAGTAATACTACCTTCAAGGGAGTAATACCAGGCACAGAGGCTCGCTGCACCGGCTCTCTAATACTAGAGGTTGTGTTCGGCTCGCCTGACAACTTCCGAAGCGAAAAGTTAACCTTCGACATTGCTCCATTCCGAAGTGGCTATCAAGCACTACTCGGACGAGCGGCTTTCGCTCGTTTTAATGCAATACCGCATTACGATTTTCTTAAGCTTAAAATGCCCGGTCCGTGTGGCATCATCACAGTACATGGAAATGTTGAGCGCTCCTTACGAGCAGAAGAACGTACGGCTGCTTTAACAGCCGAACACTAGACGGCCTCACCACCAGAACAGATGACCTGTCGTTAAGACCACAGACACGTTTAGACGAGTCCGGTTAATCATTGGATAGAGATTGGTTTGATGGTTGTACCCTTGTAGACGGTACCAGCGGCTTCTCAGCGATAGTTCGGCTCAACTTTACCCATCTTAACTTTTAAATGGTTTATTTATAATAGCCAATTTTTTGCATGACAACTTTCAACTAAGTTCCTCTCTTTTACAGATGACAATCGTACTACACCCGTCCAGGATACGGCACAACGGAGCCACAGGCGCAGACGTGCAGCAGGGACCTGTTCAAAGGTTTCTCTTTAGATTAAGACCCTGCGTAAACCTTTTTTACTGTCTTTTGTTGTTCACATCCTCTGGATTCTCAATACAACTGAGAAGGATGCTGACGTTCTTGGCATGTGGCCACGTCAGAATATTGCTCGTACCCGGACACTAGGGGCTCATTATCTAAGGGCATCATTTAGCCCGGTATATATCTCAAAGACCGAATACCTTAGGGAGTGTTCGGCGTCGCGAGTTTGGCCTTATATGCATCAGCTCCGAATCATGTCTTTGGTCAAATGTTGGGTTTGCCCGGCTCCTGTGTTTTGCTACCTTACTTTCCGCTCTATCGGCTAAGGCGGCACCAGGAGAACTACTGCGATTGTGCCCTGGTTCGGCCGGACGAGCACCTCAGTAGATAAAGCCGAAAACTGACTGTCATGATAAAGCGCGAGACTGGTCAACCACTCGATGACCTAACGGAATCTTCGGGATTCCTCCGCATTAACGAAGGGCCGTTTCCCGGCCAGGCATGTACGCGCCCCGTATTCGGATGAGCGCGGAGCCACCAGGGGCTATATAGTAGCCCCACTGTCAAACTCCTATGGCTAAGTGGAAGTGTTAAAGCAATATAGTCCGGATTGCCTCATTTGCTGCGCTATCACCTCCTTAATGGACCAAGACGTTGGATCAAGTGTGAACACGCGTCTTTTGCGAACACCCCCACATTATACGCGTGGGGGCTGAAGCCGACGACTGCAAACTTTCAGGTTATATACATATATACATAAACGGCCGCATAGTAGGCATCATCATACTTTCAGGCAAAAGTATAAAAATAGCCTTTACAATTCAGTAAAACATTGTTTTTCAATGGGAATACATGTCACTAGAACATAATATTCTTCGAGCACTGAGCTTCTATTGAACGAGCACCTTCAAGGACTTCGTCAAAGTAGTGCTCGACAGCTACTCGGCTAACGGCCGAACTCGGGGTTGCAATTGCGGTGGCTTCCATCTCCGCCCAGTATGTCTTGACATGGGCAAGCGCCATCCGCGCACCCTCGGTGCACGCCGACCTCTTCATAGCGTCGATGCACGGCACAATACCAAGGAATTGCTGCACCAAACTAAAATAACTGTTCGGCGTTGGCCTTTCCGGCCATAGATAATCCACAACAGACCTCATGGCGAGACCGGACAACCTATGGAGCTCGGCCCATTCGGCCATCCGCTCATTCAAAGGAAGCGGACGCGCTGGAACGTTAAATTGTGACCAGAACAGCTTCTCCACTTCGCGATCTTTTTGATCTTTGAAGTATTCGGCCGCATCAACGGCACTTGCGGCCAAATCCAGATAAGCGTCCGCAGAACTCCACAGCCGATCCAGCGGAGCGTACTGAGGATCTACGAACTTCATCCGCGGCAAAAAGGGCTTCCCAGCCGCGATATCCCCGGCGTGACGCAGCTCCTCCTTCATCGCTCTAATTGTAGAGCGGGCGTCCTTGGCAGCCACTGTGGCCTTCTCCAGGTCCGTCATGTTCGCTCGATCTTCCTTTTTGAGAAGATCGTAACGACCGGCGGCATCCTTCAATTCCACAGCCATCTTGGCTATTTCCTCCTTGCTTCGGCAATGAGCAGCCTTTTCGGCTCTCAGCTCCTCGACCGCCTTTAGGGTGGCCGCATCACTTTTCCTGGCTTGTTCTTTGGCCCGGGCAAGTTCCGCTCGAAGGGTCTCCACGGCCGTAGCTCCATCTGCAGTCGCAACATATTAAAGATACTGGCATCATGCTCCTCTTACTACGTACCGATCACTGGAGAAATCACATACCCTGTGCCTCGTCAAGCCGCTTGTTGACAAGCACGATGTCGGCATCCGCCGCATCAAGTTGCCGCTTCAGCTTGGCAAACTCACCAGTCCGGCTAGCCACCGGACCTTCCGCCACCTGCATATGAGGACGGCCGGATTGTTACCTGGGACTATGATCCTCTGTTTGCCGCCGTTTTCGACAGCAACCAGAGTCTCAGGGGCTACTATCTGCACATGACACACCTTAACGTGTGCGGTACTGTCAAAGATACACACTATTTCACGTACCTCAAAACCTTTCAGCAGACTCATAAAGGCTTCATGCAACCCGCTTTCGGCGGATGAAATCCTCTCAACCACCGTACCCATTAGCGTATGATGCGCTTCTGAGATAGCCGCCTGCTCTAGCAGATCCTTCAGTACGTCGGACCGCATAACAAACGGTGCCGGACCCTTCCGGTTGCTCTCTTCAAGAGCCGGATACTGAGGACTTTGGGTGGCCAAAGGATTACCCTCTGGCCTTGCCGGATCAGGAGAAGCCCTCCGCGACGACACCTCGGGGTCGCCTGCCTCGTAAGGCGGGAGGGCATGGGGAGGCGTTTCGCTCTCCATCATCTCCAGAAGAAGATCCCCCGAAGACGAACTCTACCGAGAATGGCTATGATCCGGACTACAAGATAAGTGTTTCGGTTATTTTCCTCAGAAGCAAAGCAGGACATTTTTTACTATTAAGTCCCCTTTCTACTTACAGCTCGGCTGGGGGCTGACCCCCTTGCGGGCATTGTGCGGCCGGGGTACCCCCCGGGGCAGGACCCTCTGGCGAAGATTTCTTCCCCCGTTTAGAGACCATTGTCTCCGGGTCTTCAGAGCGGTCCTCTTCCTTCCTTGGGAAGGGGGAATTTCAGTTTCTTCCCCCCTATTATCCTCCTTTGCAGAGGCGCTAGCCTCTTTCTTCCCCCCTTTGTCTTCCCCTAAGGGCGCTTGGTAAGGCGCGAGCTCCAGCATCCTGGCTAGTACAGGATCTGGTGAGACCTCAGGGAGGGGGGCCGGACACCTGATCTTCTTCGCCTTTGTTACCCAGTCCTGGTCAAAGAGCGACTTTTCATAATGATGTTGTGATAAATAAAGATACAGTGTGTTCGGTTACAGGACTACTTACTTGGGTATCTGGACGATTGCAGTTCAAACCCGCATCCTCGGTGGTGTCCGGACACATTATTTGTGGTCCAAAGAACAATTTATACATCTCCTCAGGCGTCATGCCAAGGAAATGATGGACAGCTCGCGGTCCCTCCGGGTTGAGCTCCCACATGCGGAGGGGACGACGTTTGCAAGGCAGGACTCGACGAATTAACATGACTTGCATTACCGTGATTAGACTGATGTCTCTCTCCAGGAGATCCTGGATGCGGCTCTGCAATATTGGCACATCCTTTACTGGCCCCCAATCCAGCCCCTTGTTGACCCATGACGCTAGTTGTGGCGGGGGCCCGAGCGAAAAATAGGGGGAGCCACCCACTTGGTACCCCTGGGAGCTGTGATATAAAACCATTCTCGTTGCCATAAGCTGGACACCTCCTGGAAAGAACCCTCTGGCCATGGGGCACCGACACTTTTGCTTATTACTGCGCCTCCGCACTCTGCGTGCCGCCCCTCGATCATCTTCGGCTCCACCATGAAGGTCTTGAGCCACAGGCCGAAGTGAGGAGTAATACAGAGGAAAGCTTCACACACGACGATGAACGGCGAGATATGGAGGACAGAATCTGGAGCCAGATCATGGAAATCCAGCCCATAGTAAAACATGAGCCCCCTCATGAAGGGATCTAGGGCAAGGCCTAGCCCTCGGAGGAAGTGAGATACGAACACAACGCTCTCGCCGGGTTCGGGAGTGGGAATGACCTGCCCTCGAGCAGGCAGCCGGTGCGGGATCTCGCAGGTCAGAAACCTGGCCTCTCTTAACTTTTTGACGTCCTCCTCCGTGACGGAGGAAGGCATCCACCGACCTTGAAGGTCAGATCCAGACATGGTTGAAGGTCCGAAGCGCCTGACCTGAGCTTCGGGTGTTGGAACTCGAGGCGGGGGAAGGATTCGATTGAGTTTGAGGAGTAAAAAGGATAGGCCTTGGTCTCTTTATAAAGAGGGCGAATACCAAGCGTCCTGATCGTGACCGTTTGGGACTTGCCTACAATCGAGGAGTCATACCAACGGGCACAGCTGGGTTACCCACGCCCGTATTGATGAGAATCCCGCGATAAGGGGACACGATCTCTGCTTTGACAAGACGTGCCAAGGAAACCGCCTCGCGATATGCACCAAGGCTAGTCGAGAATAACGGTTCGAATAAAGACCGGGCCGTGGTATGTTGTCATGATATCGAGTGTGTCAGCAGAGCAGATTTGTCGAAATATTGTACTCTCTACGGTGGCATGTGGAACTTGTTTTGCAGAGCCGGACACTATCCTTGTGTTCAAAATCTTCTACAGAGTATTCGGAGGAAGGAACCCGCCTTGCAATGCCGAAGACAATCTGCGCGCCGGACTCATCGTCATTGAAGCTTGGTTCAGGGGCTACTGAGGGAGTCCTGGATTAGGGGGTATCCGGACAGCCGGACTATATCCTTTGGCCGGACTGTTGGACTATGAAGATACAAGATTGAAGACTTCGTCTCGTGTCCGGATGGGACTCTCCTTGGCGTGGAAGGCAAGCTTGGCGATACGGATATATAGATCTCCTCCGATTGTAACCGACTTTGTGTAACCCTAGCCCCCTCCGGTGTCTATATAAACCGGAGGGTTTAGTCCGTAGGACCAACAACAATCATACCATAGGCTAGCTTATAGGGTTTAGCCTCTACGATCTCGTGGTAGATCAACTCTTGTACTACTCATATCATTAAGATCAATCAAGCAGGAAGTAGGGTATTACCTCCATCGAGAGGGCCCGAACCTGGGTAAACATCGTGTCCCCTGCCTCCTGTTACCATCCGCCTTAGACGCACAGTTCGGGACCCCCTACCCGAGATCCGCCGGTTTTGACACCGACACTACCGCTTAGTGATAAAGTAAAGCAATTGCAGGGCGATTGCATTGCATACAATAAAACGACAACCATATGGCTCCTGCCAGTTGCCGATAACTTGGTTACAAAACATGATCATCTCATACAATAAAATTTATCATCATGTCTTGACCATATCACATCACAGCATGCCCTGCAAAAACAAGTTAGACGTCCTCTACTTTGTTGTTGCAAGTTTTACGTGGCTGCTAGGGGCTGAGCAAGAACCGTTCTTACCTACGCATCAAAACCACAACGATAGTTTGTCAAGTTAGTGTTGTTTTAATCTTCTCAAGGACCGGGTGTAGCCACACTCGATTCAACTAAAGTTGGAGAAACTGACACCCGCTAGTCACCTGTGTGCAAAGCACGGCGGTAAAACCAGTCTCGCGTAAGCGTACGCGTAATGTCGGTCCGGGCTGCTTCATCCAACAATACCGCTGAACCAAAGTGTGACATGCTGGTAAGCAGTATGACTTGTATTACCCAATACTCACTTGTGTTCTACTCGTGCATATAACATCTACGCATAAACCTGGCTCGGATGCCACTGTTGGGGAACATAGTAATTTCAAATTTTTTCCTACGCGCACACAAGATCATGGTGATGCATAGCAACGAGAGGGGAGAGTGTTGTCCACGTACCCTCGTAGACCGAAGCGGAAGCATTAGAACAACGCAGTTGATGTAGTCGTACGTCTTCACGATCCGACCGATCCAAGTACCAAACGCACGACACCTCCGAGTTCAGCACACGTTCAACTCGATGACGTCCCGCGAGCTCCGATCCAGCAGAGCTTCGCCAAAGAGTTTCGTCAGCACGTCGGCGCGATGACGGTGATGATGGTGCTACCGACGCAGGGCTTCGCCTAAGCACCGCTACGATATTATCGAGGTGGATTATGGTGGAGGGGCGCACCGCACACGACTAAGAGATCAACCGATCAATTGTTGTGTCTATGGGGTGCCCCTCTCCTCCGTATATAAAGTGGGAGGAGGAGAGGGCCGACCAAGGGAGAGGCGCGCCCAAGGGGGGGCAATCCTACTCCAAGTAGGTTTGTCCACCCCTTTCCTATTCCAAGAAGGAGAAGGGGGGAAGGAGGAGGTGGAGAGAAGGAAGGAGAAGGGGGGCCGCCCCCCCTTCCCTTGTCCAATTCAGACTGGGGCAAGGGGGGCCGCGCGCCACCTCCTGGCCGCCCTCTCTCTTCTCCACTAAGGCCCATAAGGCCCAATAGCTTCCCGGGGGGTTCTAGTAACCCCCGGTACTCCGGTAAATGTTCGAAACCTCCCGGAACCCTTCCGGTGTCCAAACATAGTCGTCCAATATATCAATCTTTACGTATCGACCATTTCGAGACTCCTCGTCATGTCCGTGATCATATCCGGGACTCCGAACTACCTTCGGTACATCAAAACACAAAAACTCATAATACCGATCGTCACCGAACTTTAAGCGTGCGGACCCTACGGGTTCGAGAACTATGTAGACATGACCGAGAGACACGTCTCTAGTCAATAACCAATAGCGGAACCTGGATGCTCATATTGGCTCCCACATATTCTACGAAGATCTTTATCGGTCAAACTGCATAACGACATACGTTGTTCCCTTTGTCATCGGTATGTTACTTGCCCGAGATTCGATCGTCGGTATCTCAATACCTAGTTCAATCTCGTTACCGGCAAGTCTCTTTACTCGTTCTGTAATACATCATCCCGCAACTAACTCATTAGTTACAATGCTTGCAAGGCTTATAGTGATGTGCATCACCGAGAGGGCCTAGAGATACCTCTCCGACAATCGGAGTGACAAATCCTAATCTCGATCTATGCCAACTCAACAAGTACCTTCGGAGACACCTGTAGAGCACCATTATAATCACCCAGTTACATTGTGACGTTTAGTAGCACACAAAGTGTTGGGGATATTACTATTGGGCGTAAACCGGCCCAGAGAGGCCGGGTTATCCCCGTAATGAATTATTATACTTGAAGCCCATGAAGACGAAGATGATGGCGCTTTAAGTAAGCCCAGGGCCCAAAGGCGGATTAAGACCTGTAGTGATAAACCGACATTGATATGTAAACTTGTGTTATAAGATAGAAAGAGCAGTGACCGAGCCGGACACGTTTATGAGCCGGCCTCGGGACCCTGTAAACCGACGGGCGTCAACCCATGTATATAAGGGGACGACCCGGCGGCGGTTTAAGGACAACAGACAACAACTCGAGACCCAGGCAAAGCGTATTCGCTCGCTGGTCATCGAAACCCTAGCAATCCCACAACAACTCGATCGTAGGCTTTTACCTTCACCGCAAGGGGCCGAACCAGTATAAACTTTCTGCGTCCCCTGTCCACTTTAACCCCTTTAAGCTAACCCGTTGTGATGGCTCCATGACTAAGTCCTTGCTCTAGGACATCTGCCGTGACAAAACCACGACAGTTGGCGCCCACCGTGGGGCTATCGCACGATGGTTTCGAGTTCTTAGAGGGCAGCTTCGAAGGTCTCAAGGGTTACGCTGCGGGCCGGATGACCAAGAGTCGTCGCGGCATGCTCTACATCGACGACGCAGGCTGGGGCCCCGAGGCCGGCTCAATCGAGTACGGGTACCGGGTCCCCTTCGGCGGCATCCACGTTTTCATTGGCAAGATCGGCGAACCGGGCCCTGAGCCGGACATCTGCACCGACATCATCGAGATGGCTCAGCGTGCAAGATCTGCCCGGGTTAAGCCTGTCATGAAGCGTGCCTTCGTGGGAGTCATCCACGGAGTGGAATCTGAGGATAGATCGGAATCTGGTGGCAAAACCGTCGTTTATTCCGGTGATGAGTCGTCGACCGAAGAGACCGAGTCATTGTACCAATTGCAAGATGGCCGGATTGGGGGCTGTTCCGATGGCGACAGTATTCCGGACCCCTTTGATCCGCCAAACCGGGTTGCGATCTTCATGGCCGGTACACAGCCAGCGCTCCACTCTTCGACCGTGGCAGCGATGATTTCCGGACCAGTAGGAGCGACAGCGGCCGGGGCAGGATGCCCTGTGCGACCGCCGGCTCAGGTTTTATCTGATTTATTTGATGCCTTGGCAGCACTGATGGCGGAGGTTAATCCGGCGAATCAAGATGAGCATAATGCGGAAATTGCGAAGGTGAAAGATCAGATAACCCAGGCCAAGGCCGACTTGGCAGCTGAGGACACCAGGATGGCTGCGGAACGGGCCGCATTGGATGCACAGGCTTACCGGCTTATGCTGGATCACAGCGCGTCAAACGATGTCATGAGAAGAAGGTACCGATCTCGCCTACCGCCGGTTTATGAGGCCAAGAACCTCTTTAATACCCCAGGAGCAGGGACCAGCAACCCGCCAGCAGTACACCGGGCAGAGGCACCTGGAACGGGGGTCCGGTGTCGGATGTGGGGTTCCGGCAAACCCTTAAGGTTCGAACACTGGGGTGCGCGCGAAGTCTTTCCCCCTACCAATCTACGCTCTAGCTCGCTAAGATCTTGCGGACAAACTCGACGAACTCACAACACAGAAAGAACACGGGGTTTATACTGGTTCGGGCCACCGTTGTGGTGTAATACCCTACTCCAGTGTGGTGGTGGTGGATTGCCTCTTGGGCTGATGATGAACAGTACAAGAGAAGAACAGCCTCCTGAGGTTGAGGTGTTCTTGTGTGTGTGTGTGTTGGCTTCTCAATCTGTTCGAGTTCTTCTTCTACTGTGGTGGCTAAGCCTATTTATAGAGGCCCTGGTTCTCTTCCCAAATGTTGAGCGGGAAGGGAGCCGACAACGGCGGGCAAATTTGAAGGGGGACAGCTAGTACAAGCTATCCTGACAAAAGCGGTCTTCGCCTACGAAAAGCCCTGGGATGACGCCGTCTTGGGCTCCAATGACCTCCGCCTTGCCGTCCTCCTAGTCTTGGTCTTGTTGCACCAATATGGCAACCTTTGCCTGATGCCTCGGTGCTCTTCGTCTGCGCTTGCCTCCTTAGCACCAAAGAGGAAATGTGGACGCTGCGCGCACTGGCGCCCGCCTGGCACCCGCCTGGCGCCGTTCGTCATGGCTCACGTCACGAGTCCCTCATGAGGTTTGCCCCGCCTTGATATCTCCGCTCCTCGTGAACCTGCCCGGCTAGGCCACTCCAGAGGAAGTCTTGTGCCGTCCGCCTCGCGAGGCTTGGACCCTCGCGAGGGTCTTGGATGCCTTGTTGATGAAGATGGGCCGTACGGCCCGCTGCTTAGCCACGCTGTGGGCCGCAGGCAGGCAAGTCTGGGGACCCCCGTTCCCTGAACGCCGACAGTAGCCCCCGGGCCCAAGGCGCGCTCGGGCTTGGCTTCGCGGCGAAGCCAAGGGTCAAGTTCGGAGCGCCGTGGGCCCCAAAAGCCTGCGGCCTCGGTCGATGCGTGGCGGTTGATTGGACGTGGGCGTCTCCGCTTCCCCACGCTGCCTCGGCAACTGCTCACCCTGACAAAGGCTGGCGCGGGCAGTTCTTTCCTTCATTGCTTCTTCCTTGCCTTGCTCCAGATCCCCTTTCTCGCCCTTCGCCGCCTGCTTCCTCCAGATCTGCTCCACCCTCGCTCTGCTTCTGCCGCCCATGGCGCCGCGCAAGGTCAAATCTTCCTCAACGCCAGCTTGGTACGAGCCGGCCCTCGAGACGCCCACCGTCACGGAGAAGAGCCTCGCCTCTGTGCGCCTGCTTACAGCGGGAGAGAGCAACGAGTGGGGGAAGACGGAGCTTCGGCTCGCCTCCGACGAGCCAGAGCCTGAGGGAAGCACCTTCTTCCCCTTCTTCTCGAGAAGCGTCGCCGTCGGGTTGGTCCCTCCTTTCTCTGATTTCTTCTATGAAGTCCTCGACCACTACGGGCTGCAGGCGCTGCATCTCCATCCCAACTCTGTCCTTCTCCTGTCCATCTTCGCCTACTACTGCGAGGCGTATCTGGGCGTCATGCCGTCCGTGGCGCTCTTGCGCCATTTCTTCTTCCTCCGTGTCACCGGCGAGCATATCACCGGATGCGCTAATTTCGTCGCCTGCGGCAAGGCCAACTCGATCTAGAACACCGGGAAGAGGGCCGACAACATCCGATCCAAGTGGGTCATGATGGATGCTCAGCGCGCCGACCCGTGCCTGGATCTTCCCACAGCGGCGCCTCCTCCCAATGGGGGGTGGCCCAAGGCGGAGCTTGTCGACGAGCGGGCATCGCTGGTGCTCGGGCAGATGATGACCGATCTGAGGCCGGGCAACGCGAGGACGGCCAAGGTGACGGGGGCGATGCTCCTGAGGGAGTTCTTGATGCTGCGGGTTGCCCCGCTCCAGGCATGCGCGCGCCCCATCTGGGAGCTTGATGAGAAGGAAACCAAGACCCGCCTGCGGCCAGGAGACTTGCCGGATGACGGATTGGACGCCGTCTTACGCCTCATAGTCGGGGACAACCAGGAGTACCCGGCTAGCGCCTTCCTTCCCCTGTTCAAGCGCAGGGACTGGGAGGAATTCGTCGCCTCCAGGCCGACTTTTGACGCGCGTGGGCTGGTGCCGCCGGCGCTTGCAGAAGCCCCTATGGCGCAAAACCCGGTGGAGGTGTCTTCTGGTGAGTCCCTCGGTGGGGGAGAAGAGGGGGAGGACTCGGAGAAGACCCTGGAAGAGGTGGGGGAGACTTCCCTTTTGAGCAAGGCCGAGATTCTTCGCGCCCTTCCTGATGACGCCGATGCCGATGCCCACCGAGGGGGTAGGGAGCAGCCTCCCGTCCCGACGAAGAGCAGGTCATCGTTGGTGGCCCGAGGCGGAGCTTCCACCCCGACACCTCCTGGGGCTGGATTCGGCTCTGCCTCCTCTCCGCCCGGCGCCGCCGGTGCCAGAACGCCTGCCCCTCAGGTCCCGCAGCTGTCAGGCCTCAAGCTTCTCAAGCGGTCGGTGGAATATGTCGCAGTGGATCGGTAAGTGTCTTAAGCTTCGCCTTGTCCTTGTTCGTGCTCGTTGTTTCCTGATGTTCGCTCCTGGTTGATCAGGCCGACACCTTCGGCAAAGAAGAGGAAGGAGGATTCGGCGGCCGTGCCTCCCTCCGCAGGGAAAGGAAGCAGCAGCGCCCGTGTCTCCCCAGCTCGGTCATCCTCGCGAGGCCAAGAGGAGCCTCGCCGCGTGGAGTTAGCCCCCATGGCCCCTCTGGCTGCGGAGGTGCCGGTACTTGGCGCGGCTGACAAGGTCCCAGCTGCTCCGGAACCCGCGGTCTCCCAAGCCCTGGTAACGACGTCGCTTCCTCCTTCTGCTGCATCTCCATTTCCTAGTCCTTCTGCTCCTGCTGCCATCTTGGAGCGTGCCATCTCGGAGATGACTCAGCTGCGGGCGGATCTCCCGAGCGTGGACCCGCGCTTGGTGGCCGGGCGTCCGGAACTAGCCTTTGGCTAGCTTCACTCTGATCTGGCAGTTCGCGCGGCGCTGGGCCAAGCTGCTGCGGCTTCCGAGAAGGACAAGCAAGGTGCCACCAGCGCTGCAGCCGATTGTGAGGCAGCGCTAAAGAACGCCAAGGCCGCCCGAGACCCCTGCCAAGAGCTGGAGGGCGAGTTGCAGAGCCTGCGCGACAAGCACGCTGGAGAGGCACGCTGCCGCCAGGAGAAAGAGGAGGAGATGAAGGCCCAGGAGGAAGCCGTCAAGAACCGAGATGCTGAACTGGTGGAGCTGGGGAGGAAGCAGGCTGCCGAGTGCAACCGGTTGGAGGAGCTGGAGCGGAAGATGAGGACGAGGGAGGCCGATCTTGACGCCAAGGCGCGAGTCCTGGCGGAAGATCACGTGGCCTTCGCCGATCTCGAGAGGAGGTCACGCGAGGCGCTGAAGACGCTCTACAAGCGCGGCCTGGAGAGGCCTCTGGACACCGACGAGGACGGCCCCGCCCAGCTGCTTCCTATCGTGGTGAAGGCACTTGAGGAGGTCGTTGACGGCCTCGCTCCCATGGCAGAGGCAGAAGCTCACGTCCTGTCCTCAGCTGCACTGACTCGGGTCTTCAGCCATCTGCACCTCCGCGACCCCAACGCTCGCCTTGACGAGTTGCTAGAGCCTGTGGCTGAAGACCAATACGAGGCAGCTGCCGCAACTGTGCGGGATCAGGTGGGGGCCTTGCTGTGGAGGTTCCGCGGCTTTGTCTCCGCTCCTCTGTCCGGCGTCGTCGACCTTGCGGCTGGTGGTGAAGATAAAGCCGATCACGAGTGAGAGCCTTCCGCAGGCGTTGGCGACGCCTGGAGGTGACCCACGGCCATTTCTCCTGTTCCGTTCCTGCGACATGTAACCGGCCTCGTGGGGGCGTTTAGACTTCATTTGGTATTGTGAGGACAATATGCTTGTAATATTTGCTTCGAGATTTTGCGATTTTCTTCCTATTTGCTTTGCGTTCTGCATCGGCAGAGCCCGGCCCCACGCATACCTCAACCGCCATTGGGCCGACCGGAGACCAGGACGGACCAAGGAGTGAGGGGCTATGTGACCAGTTAGGCTCCTGAGTCACGATGCTCAGGAGTCCCCCTTGACGCGCAAACAGCATATAGGGAGAGTTCGCTGGGATAGATTATTGTTCTACGTCGGCAGAGCCCGGCCCCGCGCATACCTCAACCACCATTGGACCGATCGGAGACCAGGACGGACCAAGGAGTGAGGGGCTACGTGACTAGTTAGGCTCCTGAGTCACGATGCTTAGGAGTGCCCCTTGACACGCAAACAATCCCGTACCTGCCCTCGCCGAGGCCTCGGGAGGGGCGCGCGATGCCCAGGTCCGGGGGACCTGGTTGGGTGGCGTGCGCTTGGGCGTGACCCGTGCGCAGCCCCCGTGCCCACCCCCCATGCACGACTTTCCCGAGGGGAGGCGTTGCGGTAAGGCTGGGCGCTGAGCGTTGGGCTCCCTGAGGTTGTCACGACCGTGGGGTCGCCCTCAGTTGTTTATCACCAGCGCGGAGCATAGTGCTTTCGCTTGTGCACGGGCATAGCCGCTCCTCGGCAGTGTCATCAGCCAGCGCGGAGCATGGTGCTTCCACTTGGGCGTGGGATGGGGGCCCTCCTCCGGGAGGAGCCCCGGGGGCATGTACAGCCCCGCCCTGACACGTGGCTTGCACGGCAGGGCTGCGAGGTGTATCTGGGCACTCGTGAGCCAGCGCGGGACTCACGAGGCCCTACCTTAAGGCGGGTTGCGCCTGGTCTTGAGTCTTGGTGACTATATGTTCCTGCAAGGCGGTTAGATCCAAGCACTCTACGTCCTCAGGTCCCGGCCCTCGAGCGAGCTCAGCCGTCGCTAGTATGCCAGGTCGCGATGCCGTGGTCAAGGCCAGGGGGTGAGGGCTGGAGAGCCAATAAGAGCTCTTGAGTCGCGATGCTCAGGAGCCCCCCTTTTAACATGCAAGCGGATTGCATAGGGTGAACATGCCCGCGGCGGGCGGCAATCGAGCAGGCGATAGCCGTTTGCAGGTTAGGCATAAAGGGTAGATTGACTTGGATAAATGCAGGAAGATACACACCACTGGGTCCGGCCCGAGCGGCTTGGGGATGATGCAGCCCGAGGGGCGCCCCCAGCAAGGTAAGCTAAAGACTTAAGCAAAGGGATATATGCCACAGGGACGGACCCGTGAGGCCTGGGAATAATGCAGCCCGAGGGGCGCTCCCATCTTAAACGAACTCGGAAGATGTCACCTGGTTCTGTAGACGAAGTAGAGTTGATGTAGCTAGAGCCACGCGTTGAAGGGATGACTCCTCATGAGCCACCGGGACCCTGAGCCTCGGGAGGCTCTGGGGGCTCGGGAGGTTCCCTGAAGAGCATCTCCATCTCCTCCTGAACGGCATGGATCCTAGCCTCCTGAGACGCCAGGACCTGCCGCAAGTTGCGCTGATGGGCCGACGCCACGCTCGGCAAGCCGAAGGACATGCGAACGTAGCTGTGTGGTGGGCCCTCACAGCGGCCCGCACGTGATGGCCAGAAGCGGTCCTGAGATGCGGCCCTGTTGAGCCCTGGGACATCGATGCAGAGACGCAGCCCGGCATCCTCGCCCGGATGGGGTGCTGCGCCCTGTGTGCGGCTGTGGCCGCGCATGGCTCTTGCTTCTTGCAATTCTTGGGTGGTCTTGGTGACGAACTCTTGGGTGGTGGGCACTCCTTGCCCTGTGTTCTCCTGAGGGAAACGTGCCGCGAAGCACGCCTCCAAGTGGTGCCCAAGCGCCTCCCTCGTGAGGTTGGCAAGGTCCGAGGCCCTCCAGAATAGAGCCCCCGAGCCCTGCCCGAGGAGGGCGCTGGGCGCACCTTCCTATGTGATGGAGGGAGGCACCCCTGGAATGGGCGCTGATCCTGACGAGGCTCCTGACGTGGCGCCATCTCCTTGGGGTCCTGCGCGGCGCGGCAGCTTCTTCTTGGGGATGGTCTCCGGAGGGCCTTCGCTTCTGCTGTCGGGGTCGTCGATCGCTGCAGCTTGAAAGACACGCTCAAGAGAGCACACCACATCCCTTTCTTGACACGGGACGGTGATGATTCCTCCACTTCCTGGCATCTTGAGAACGTTGTAGCCGTGATGAATGACCGCCATGAACTTGGCCAGGGCTGGATACCCAAGGATGGCGTTGTACGGCAGGCGGATGTGCGCGACGTCGAAGTCGATGAGCTCGGTGCGGTAGTTGTCGTGCTTGCCGAAGGTGACGGGCAGGCGGACTTGCCCTATCGGTGTGGTGGAACCATCAGTCACTCCTGAGAAAGGCTTGGTTGGCCGGAGCTGCTCATAGGGCACTTGAAGGTTGTCGAACGTGTCGACGGATAGGACGTTGAGCCCCGCGCCGCCGTCGATGAGAGTCTTGGTAACTTGCACATTGCTGATGACTGGGGAGCACAGCATAGGGAGTGCGCCTGCGGTGGCCGCGCACTTGAGTTGGTCTGCCAAGTTGAAGGTGATGGCACATTGGGACCTCCTGAGTGGGCGTGTGGCCTCGAGCTTGGGGAGCGCGGCGTTCACCTCGCGAGCAAACTGTTTGAAGATGCGCTGAGAGGCTGGGGCTTGTGCACTGCCCAAGATGGAAGCGATTGCACGAGGCTCCTGGAAGCCCCCAGCCCCCTCGTCCTGGTGGTGGTTGTCGTTCCTTCTTGGTGGCGGCAGTGGGGGAAGACCGGTGTTACCCTGGGGGCGATCCTCGCGAGGCGGGTCTCTCCAGGTGCCCTCGTGAGGTTGGTCCTGCCAGCGATCCTCGCGAGGCAGGTCACGCCACTCCTGGCGCGGGCCACGGTCATCGCAGCGTCCACCTCCACGTCCTCCTCCGCGGTCGTAGCGCCGGTCGTTGCGCTCGGGGCATCGACCGTAGCGTCCTTCTCGTATGGCTCTGAGCTCTTGGCAGTCGCTGGTGTTGTGGGTGTTCAGGTTGTGGAAGGCGCAGAACGGTCGGCCCTTCTTGGACGACTCAGGCTGATCCCTGCCTCGCTTGGTGTCGGGCTCTGCTGCGAGCACAACTGCCTCCTTGCGCTTCACGTCCTTGGCCTTGGTCTTCTTTTCTTCCGCTCCTGCAGCTGGCAGCTCGAGGAGAGAGAGACGCCCCTCCTCAGCTCTCGCGCACTTGGTCGCCAGGTTGAACAGCTCCTGAGAGGTGCAAAGCTCCTCGTGGATAGCCAGCTCTTCCTTCATCTTGACGTCGCGGACGCCGTCGGAGAACGCGAAGATGATGGCCTCGTCCGTGACCTTGGGGATCTTTAGGCGGGTGTTGTTGAAGCGCTGGATGTACTTCTGGAGGGTTTCTCCTGGCTGTTGCTTGATGCGGCGCAGGTCACCCGCGGCCGGTGGGCGGTCGCGAGTGCCCTGGAAGTTGGCAACGAAGCGGTCGCGCATCTCATCCCAGGAGGAGATTGAGCCATGTTGCAGGTTCAGGAGCCAAGTGTGGGCCCCATACTTGAGAGCCATGGGAAACCAGTTCGCCATGACTTTTTCGTCGCCGTTGGCCGCTTCGATGCTCAGCTCGTAGAGCTACAGGAACTCCGCGGGGTCCGCGGTGCCGTCGTAGCGAGGAGGCAGGTCTGGCTTGAACTTGCCTGGCCAGGCAACGCTACGCAGCTCGGGGGTGAAGGCGCGGCAGCCAGCTGTGGTTACCGGGGCTCGCTTCGGGGGTGGAGCTTGGTCTTGACGGGGTTCGCGCTGCGCCGTTGCAGGCGGTGCGCGGTCTTGACGAGGTGGCCTGGGGAGCGCGGGTGCAGCTTCTCGCGGCCGAGGGATTTCTTGGCAGCTTCTTTCTTCGCGCGCGTGCGCCGAGCGTGGTGGATCACGCCGCGAAGGTGTGCGCCTTGGTGCCAAGGCACCTTCTTGGGGGCGAGGTGGTGGAGGCACGCCATGAGCCCCGTCGCCCGCGGCAGGTTGAGGGGGAGGCAGAGAGTTGGACGGCGCTGGAGAGCCCCCTGCGGCGCGGACGAGCCCGGCGACGCGGTCGAGCCACTCCTTGTAGACGTCGTCGACAGGGCGGTAGCGGAGGAGCTCGTTCGCCGCAATGAGCGCGGCTCGTGCCTCCATGGGAGCGCGGTGCGCGTGGGACGAAGAACCAGCAGGGGTGAGCAACGGAGTAGCGGTGCGACCGTCCTGCCGCACCGAGGGGTGCAGCGAGGACGTCTGCTGCTCATTCCCCGCCGGGCCGATGGCAGCGTTGGCGACGGGAGACGGAGAACGACGAGGTGGCCCGCCTACAGGAGCCGTCTGAGCGACGCGGGCGGAGAGGGCAGCCTGACGCTCAGCTCGAGCACGGCGAGCGTCCGCCATGGAGACGACGGAGCGATGGAGCGACGAACCGACGGAAGGGAAAACCACGGCGCACCCCTACCTGGCGCGCCAAATGTCGGATGTGGGGTTCCGGCAAACCCTTAAGGTTCAAACACTGGGGTGCGCGCGAAGTCTTTCCCCCCTACCGATCTACACTCTAGCTCGCTAAGATCTTGCGGACGAACTCGACGAACTCACAACACAGAAAGAGACACGGGGTTTATACTGGTTCGGGCCACCGTTGTGGTGTAATACCCTACTCCAGTGTGGTGGTGGTGGATTGCCTCTTGGGTTGATGATGAACAGTACAAGAGAAGAACAGCCTCCTGAGGTTGAGGTATTCTTGTGTGTGTGTTGGCTTCTCAATCTGTTCAAGTTCTTCTTCTACTGTGGTGGCTAAGCCTATTTATAGAGGCCCTAGTCCTCTTCCCAAATGTTGAGCGGGAAGGGAGCCAACAACGGCGGGCAAATTTGATGGGGGACAGCTAGTACAAGCTATCCTGACAAAAGCGGTCTTCGCGTGTGAAAAGCCCTGGGATGACGCCGTCTTGGGCTCCATGATGACCTCTGCCTTGCCGTCCTCCTGGTCTTGGTCTTGTTGCACCAATATGGCAACCTTTGCCTGATGCCTCGGTGGTCTTCGTCTGCGCTTGCCTCCTTAGCACCAATAGGAAATGTGGACGTTGCGCGCACTGGCGCCCGCCTGGCACCCGCCTGGTGCCGTTCGTCATGGCTCACGTCACGAGTCCCTCGTGAGGTTTGCCCCGCCTTGATATCTCCGCTCCTCGTGATCCTGCCCGGCTAGGCCACTCCAGAGGAAGTCTTGTGCCGTCCGCCTCGCGAGGCTTGGACCCTCGTGAGGGTCTTGGATGCCTTGTTGATGAAGATGGGCCGTACGGCCCGCTGCTTAGCCACGCTGTGGGCCGCAGGCAGGCTAGTCTGGGGACCCCCGTTCCCAGAACGCCGACATCTGGTTCAGCCACGTCTGACTGATCCGCCTCATTAGAACAACGTTTTGTCACAGCACGTCCCAACACCGCCGGGTCATTACTCTAACCCGATGGATAACATTGTCGCTGCCGCTTCACGATTAGCAGCTCTCCCAATCGAAGGCGAGTCCCCAGTAGCGGTCAAGACGCGACGGGCTAGGGAGCTCCTTCAGACAGCTTTGACTCAGCAACAGGCTTATTCATATAGTCGCGAAAGGATCTATTCTACTTCCCGCCTAAGCCGAAGTTACAGCAGGCATATCGATGAACCGGCCGTGTCAAGGAGCACGTGAAACCGTAATCCGCCCCGTGGACACAACCTGGCGGGTGGCGGTGGTGATGCCCAGGATGTGGTGGATCGGGCTAGGGCACGTCGAGAGGCCGAGTTAGCGGCGCAGCACGAAGCTCGCCAACTTACTCCGGTTCGTCCGATCACGACGGTGGAACCAGGGGTTACTTCCAGCTCTTTGGGAGTACCGTGTATTGTCCCAGCGCTGCGCAACGTGCGTCTGCCCAAGGATTTCAAGGGCCCATGTAAGGTACCGAATTACACCGCCGATTTATCCCCAGAGTCATGGGTTGAAAGCTATGAGATGGCAATGGAGATGCTGGATGTGGATGATGCGGCGCGTGCTAAATACTTCACCATGATGCTGGAGGGGACAGCCCGCACTTGGTTGAAGAACTTGCCGGCTAACTCTATTTGATCATGGGCCGAATTAAGGGCCCGGTTTATCCAGAATTTCAAGGATACATGTAAGCAGCCCATGTCGATCGTGGACTTAGCTTCCTGTGTCCAGAAGGAAGGAGAATCAACAACCCGTTGGGTGCGCCGGGTTTCGGAGATTTTGCATTCATCGGACCGCATCAACGCTGATACAACAGTCTTGACTTTGGAAGGCAATTGCCGGTTTGCACCTCTGAAGTTGAAGTTGGGACGGCTCAAACGTCATTGTAATGACATGGGAACACTCATGGCAGCTCTGGTAAAGTATGCCGACTCTGATAGTACAAAGGACCCCGAGTCTGATGATGACAAGACAGGGAAGGGAAAGAAGAGCGGCAACACCAAGGGGCAGCAGCATAACCCGACGGGTCATGGAAACGACGGTAAGCGTAAAGCGGATAACAACCTAGATTTTGTGGCTAACACCAACACGCAGGACAAAGGCCAGCGGTTTAAGGGTAAACCGCCCCAGTGTGCTGGAGGACCAAGTCCTAATCCGGAGCGCCTGTCTTATCTATTAAACCAGCCTTGCCCAAAGCACGGGACGAAGGACCAACCGTCCACGCACCTCTGGAAAGATTGTTATATCATGCAGGAGTTCAAAAATTCCGACTTTTTTTGGTATGATCACGTACCGGGCGGCGGTTCAGGCCCTGGATCTCATGGGCCGAGTTACGGTGGAGGCAGTTCCGGTTCAGGTTTTCATGGTAATCAGAGCGGACATGGTAATCAAGGCAATCAGGGCAACCAAGGTGGTTATAATCATCAGGGTAATCAGCAGCACTCAGGTTACCAGAGCAACCCGAAGCAGTTGAATAGTGGGCAGTATCATGTCTTCACCGCTAGTCTATGCAAGAGCGATCAGAAGCTTCATAAGAGGGCAGTGAAGTCCGTTGAACCGGCGGTGCCCCGTTACTTGTGCTGGTCTGAGAAGCCGACCGTGTGGAGTAGAGAAGATCATCCACCCCGGGTTGATAATCTGGGTCATCTAGCATTGGTGGTGGCGCCTTAGGTTGGAGGTTATAAGTTCACTAAGGTACTCATGGACGGGGGGAGTAGTATCAATATCCTTTATTATGAAACCTTCCGTCGCATGGGGTTAACAGATAAAAATCTTAAGCCGTCCAATACGGTCTTCCATGGTGTAGTGCCTGGTAAATCGGCATATCCTGTTGGTAAGATAGCTCTGGAGGTAGCTTTTGGAGATGAGCATGACTCGAGATCAGAGACACTGACCTTTGAAGTGGTGAAAATTAAGAGCCCGTATCATGCCTTGTTTGGACGGCCGACTTATGCTAAGTTCATGGCAAGGCCCTGCTATGTCTATCTGCAGCTCAAAATGCCAGGTCATAAGGGTACCATCACGGTTCATGGAAACCGTAAGATCGCCTTGGAATGTGAAGAAGGTGATGCGACATATGCTGAGTCGGTTTGTGCAACAGAGGAGTTGAAGTTCTATAAGGACAATGTTGATCCGGCGGATATGACTTCTTTGAAAAAGCCAACTACGGAGCATGATCCGGCATTGAAGTTTAAATCGGCTGATGAGACTAAGCTGGTTGATTTTGTTCCAGGCGATTCATCCAAGCAGTTCAACATCAGCGCTAACTTGGATCCGAAATAGGAAAGCGTGCTCATCGAGTTCATCTGTGAGAACCGGGACATCTTCGCGTGGAAGCCTTCTGACATGCCAGGTGTACCGAGGGAACTCGCTGAGCACACTCTTAATGTTGATCCCAAGTATAAACCGGTCAAACAGTTTCTTTGCCGGTTCAATGAAGAAAGGCGCAAGGCAATTGGTGAAGAGGTGGCCAGGCTTTTGGCAGCTGGGTTTATTGTTGAAGTATTTCATCCTGAGTGGTTGGCTAATCCAGTGCTGGTACTTAAGAAGAACGGCACTTGGCGTATGTGTGTGGATTACACATATTTGAACAAGGCTTGTCCAGCAGATCCTTTTGCCCTCCCTCGTATCGATCAAATCATTGATGCTACGGCGGGTTGCGAGCGTTTGAGTTTTCTGGATGCTTATTCTGGTTACCATCAGATAAAAATGGCAGTTAAGGACCAGGAGAGGACAGCTTTCATAACTCCCTTCGGAGCCTTCTACTATGTATCTATGCCCTTTGGGCTCAAAAGTGCCCAGGCGACTTATCAGCGCTGTGTGCAAAATTGTCTTCATGATCAGATCGGCCGCAATGTTCATGCCTATGTGGATGATATTGTGGTAAAGTCCAGAAAGGAGGAGACATTGATTGATGACTTGAAGGAGACCTTTGACAACCTCCGGGTTTATAAAATGATGCTTAATCCGGCCAAGTGTGTCTTTGGTGTACCGGCAGGCAAGCTCTTGGGCTTTCTGGTGTCTAACAGGGGCATTGAAGCTAATCCGGAGAAGATCAAGGCTATAACTTCTTTGGCTAAACCGAAGTGCATCAATGACGTCCAACGACTGGCAGGCCGGATTGCCGCCTTGAGCCGGTTTATCAGTCGCCTCGGTGAAAAGGCCATCCCTTTATATCAGATGCTGAAAAAGACAGATAACTTCGTTTGGAGTGACGCCACCAATGAAGCGTTTGAGGACTTAAAGCGGCAGCTAGCTGAACCGCCTATCCTTGCTGCTCCTGTTGATAAGGAGCCCTTGTTGTTATATGTGGCTGCTAATGCCCGGGCTGTCAGCGTGGCTATTGTGGTGGAACGCAAGGAGGCTGGAAAGGAATATCCGGTTCAACGGCCGGTTTATTACATCGGTGAAGTACTTATTGAGTCCAAGCAGCGGTACCCTCATTGGCAGAAGCTGGTGTACGGAATTTTCATGGCAAGCCGGAAGCTTAAGCAATATTTTCAGGGTCATCCCATCACTGTGGTCAGTTCTGCTCCTTTGGGGGATATAATCCAGAACAGGGAGGTGACTGGCCAGATTGCCAAGTGGGCTATTGAGCTTGGGCCTCACGGGTTGAAGTATATGCCCCGGACGGCGATCAAGTCTCAGGCACTTGTGGACTTCATCAATGACTGGACAGAATTACAGGCACCAGAAGAGAAGCCGGATCATACTTATTGGACTATTCATTTTGATGGGTCTAGGCAATTGGAGGGCTCGGGGGCTGGAGTCGTATTAACTTCCCCACGAGGTGATAAGTTTTGTTATGTTCTCCGTTTAATGTTCCCTTGCACTAAATGCAGCTGAATATGAGGCTTTACTCCATGGTCTTCGGATGGCTAAAGAGTTGAATCTAAGCCGAGTTAAGTGCTTCGGTGATTCGGATCTGGTGGCTCAACAAGTGTCTGGTACTTGGGATTACAAGGACCCACTCATGGCAGCATATCGTCGAGAGGTGGATATTGTTGCAGGTCACTTCAAAGGTTATCAGGTCGATCATGTGGACCGGCGGAAGAATGAAGCGGCGGACGCTCTGAGCCGTTTGGGTTTCCAACGTAAACCAGTTCCACCCAATGTGTTCCTGGATGTGCTGCATAATCCGTCCGTCAAGCTCCCTGGCGAAGAGGATTTGGCTGTTCCTGATCCGGAGGCTCAGTTGGTGGCGGCTCTTCATATTATCCCGGATTGGACGGTTCCATATTTGGCGTATATGAACCGGGGCGAGTTACCAGAGGATGAAACATCAGCCAGGCAGATAATCCGGCGGTCCAAGTCCATGACTATTATCAATGGAGAGTTACATCATTGCAGTGTGACAGGGGCGTTTCAGCGTTGTGTATCTCCTGAAGAAGGCCGCGAAATTTTGTAAGAGATCCACGAAGGAGATTGTGGTCACCATGCCGGTTCAAAATCTCTGGTAGCCAAAGCGTTTCGTCACGGTTTCTATTGGCTGACGGCTCATGCTGATGCCGAGGACTTGGTCAAAAAGTGTGATGGATGTCAAAAATTCTCACGACGCGCTCATGTACCGGCTCAAGAATTGAGGATGATTCCATTCACTTGGACGTTTGCAACTTGGGGGCTGGATATGGTTGGGCCCTTTAAGAGATCCAAGGACAAGAAGACCCACCTTTTGGTGGCAGTTGATAAGTTCACTAAATGGGTGGAGGCAGAGCCAGTCAGTAAGTGTGATGCAGCTACAACGGTTCAATTCATCAAGAAGGTGATTTTCCAGTTTGGCTTTCCACACAGCATTATAACAGATAATGGCACCAATCTGTCCAAAGGTGCTATGAAGGAGTTCTGTCAATGTGAGCACATCCGACTTGACATATCATCAGTGGTTCATCCCCAGTCTAATGGTCAAGCGGAGAGGGCCAATCAAGAGATCTTGAGAGGCATCAAGCCCCGGCTTATGGTTCCTTTGCAGCGGACGCCGGGTTGTTGGGTGGAGGAGTTACCTTCTGTGTTGTGGAGTATCAATACCACGCCTAACAGATCCACGGGTTACATGCCCTTTTTCATGGTTTATGGAGCGGATGCGGTTCTCCCTAGTGACATCCGTCATGATTCGCACCGTGTGGCGGCGTACGTCGAAGCTGACAATGAGAAGGCACGACAAGAAGCACTTGACCTGTTAGATGAGGAAAGAGACATTGCAGCAGCCTGTTCGGCGATTTATCAGCAAGATCTGCGGCGTTACCACAGCCGCCGGGTTAGAACCAGAACTTTTCAAGAAGGCGATCTAGTGCTCCGACTCATCCAGGATCAGACGGATATGCACAAGTTATCCCCACCATGGGAAGGACCTTTTGTGGTCAGCAAGAATCTGCATAACGGGTCATACTACCTTATTGATGTTCGAGAGCACAAAGACTCACGTAAATCGAAGGAGGAGACTCACCGGCCGTGGAATATCACTCATCTTCGGCCCTACTATACCTGAGCTATAGGCTCTGCTTATGTACATAGTTATGACCATGTATATATTATGATCAGTATAAAAACCGGAGCCTCAGCTAAAGTGGGGTATCTGTTGTTTTCTTATATCATGTGTGGTTACATGGGGGCTTCTGTTCATAAAGCGGCGTCCGGTTTACCCCTTGATTCAGCTTATAAAGCTTTATATACAAATCACTTGGGGGCTTGGTTGTATTTAAACCATAGCTACACCTCTTGATCGGCGTAATGCCACTAAAAAAATCACTTGGGGGCTTGGTCGTATTCGAACTATAGTCACACCTCTTGATCGGCTCAAAGCCAAATTACTCCGGGGCCAAAGAGAGTGTTGCAAAAGAACAACTCAAACATAGGCACCCACTGAGCACAGCTCAAAATATTGCTTGGGGATTCTTTGCTATCGAAAATGAACAAAGAATCTACACTTGTAATAGGCTATCAAGCCACGGCTTGGATGCCTGGTGTATACACCTAAAACCCCGGGTGAGCCTGCCTTTTTTTATGCAAGTCACTCCGTCCAGGTAAACATGGTATGACCCGTCGAACTATGACAAGTCAATCTATATGAGACCCTGAACTTTTCAAAGTTAAAACGATGATTGGTTAAGGATTGAGGATCATCTTAAAAGGCTTTGTGAAATGGTTTAACTCAGTGGCCTGGCAGCCCATGAAAAGCCTCGAATTTGGGGCCTGGCAGCCCGTGAAAAGCCTCGACTACAAGTTTTCATTTGCTTTTTGCCAAGTTTTTCTCTCTTTTGATAAGCCTTATGATGTTTTTTGATAAACCGGTGTTCATCAACCCGGCTAGGCTGTCAACTACAAGTTGTCAGTACGTAATCACTTATAACCCGGAGTTTCTTAACCCAGTTTGGTTTCGACTCTAAGTTGCCAGCATTGAATAAACTGGTGTTTATCACAACCTGGCACGGTTTTATCATAAACCGGCACGGTATGAAAGGAGTTATCATTATTCAAGATTGGGGTCATCACCCTCACTACCAACGTTGGCCAGCCAACGTTGTGATTCAAGGTCACATGTATCAATTATTTTCATATTTGATTATCTTTTTACAGCCTTGGTTATAAACCCTGGCTATATATCTGGGCATCATGACCCGTCCGGCGGTAAACCGCCAGGACACTATCAACTTTTTGTCTGCAGGAATAGATCGCTGCGGATTATGAACATAATATGTCTTAAGCATGGCGGATTAACAAGTGTCAGGCACAAATAAATATGCACGAGGGCATAACAGACCAAGTGTTTTAACTAGCCAATTACAAGGCGTTTCAGTGCCCAAAAGGATAATTGTTTCTCAATAAGCATTGCAGCACGTGGAAGACTAAACCGGCCTCCGGATCATGATTCGTCTCCAGCTTGACCTGACGGCTGCGGATCATCTTGCACCGGTTCATCCTCTTCGTCTCTACCCAGTGGCTGGAAGTCAATAGTTCTCCAGTCGATCCCAGTTAGGGCTTGGAACATAGCTTCGTCGCTTATAAGGGTGGACGGTTCAATGTCAGGGGCATAAGTGTGCTTACGAATTGGCGGGATGAGATTTTGAACCTCAGGAGTTGGTGCGGCCACCCGTTTGTTGTTAACGTCATAACTTGCCTGATAATGCGAAAGATCAGCTTCTTCAGCTATTTGGCAAGCCAGCGGACGTACTTCCCGGTTTATGGCTCGGAGGTCCTCATTGCCAAATTCCGATCCGTCTTCTTTCAAGCTCGGATAGCCTTTGCTGACATCTTCCGGATCAAGATCGGGCACCCATGCTTTTGCCCGGGTTAGCGCGGTCAGAGCACCAGCTCTTGCAGCAGATCTCTTTAACTCTTCTACCCGGGCAGGCAGCATTGACAGCCTTTCTACGGTCTCCTTGATTAAAGTTGGGGGCGGTTTGTTGTGAGAAGCGGTGCAGATAATCTGTTGCGCGCCGGTATATAACTGCTATATAAGAGTATAGGCAGCCTTCAGCTTCTTCTGTACATCAGAGCCCAGGTGGCTAATGCGAGTTCCTATATCGTTCCAAACATCAGTAAATCGGCAATGAATGAGATGATATGATGAGGATTTGAAGATAGGAGGCTTATCGAACACAGCAGCAGTCATAGCATGTACTTGCCACTTTATACCAGTCAGCTCGTCTACCACCGGTTTAAGAGCTGCTTCTGCGTCCTCGGCTCTTTGCTGCAAAGCGGACTTTTCTGTGTTCCAATCCGCCCGCTCCTTGTTGAAACTCTCCTTTAGCTTTTCCATAGCGGCTAAAGCGCTAGTCAGCTCATCCTTTGCCTTGGAACTTTTGGCTCGCTGGGACTTGATATTTTCTTGTAGATTGGCGGTTTGAGATTCCTTTTTGCTCAGCTTAGCCTATAAGAAACAGACATATTATGAGTTGACGGTATATATTTGAAGTACCAAGCACATAACAAGTTATGCACCTGATACTTGGGGGCTAATGCATATTTGCTTGTTCTCGAAAATTTCTACAAGTCCCAAGCACAATACAAGTATTACTCTTGGCACTTGGGGGCTAATGTATGTTTGCTCAAAATACTGACATGGAAATTCTTTTAAAAAGTCCCGGTTCATCTTTATAAAGTTAAACCGGCCCTTGGGGGCTACACCAGTGAAAAGATACAGTATTGCAAATAAAAAGTTATTACTAAGTTCTGGTTTGGATTGATATCATAAACCGTCACTTGGGGGCTACTGGAGTTGATATTTGGAATTTAAAAGAGAAACAGTTATGCTGAGTTGAGCATTAGTTACCTCGTATCGCTCTTTCATCAAGTTTACCAAACTGGCTTCATAGTCGCGGCTGGTGTACAGACGGTTCAAGAAGCCAGAGTGAATGTCTTGAGCACTGAGATGGGCATAGCTTGACAAGTCGGCATTCCATTTGCCTTTGCCAATAGCAGAAAGCTCCTCTTTGGCGCTATGTTTAGATAAAGCGACCGGATTGCCAGGAGTGGTGTGGCCAACGCCAGTAATCATGATGTCATCTTCTTTATCACCAGCAGCCTTCACAGGAGTCGACGGTTTATCAGCAGTTTTCACTGGACTTGCCGGTTTATCATCAGTTCGGGCTGGGCTTGTCAGTTTCTCAGTGTGGCGTCTGGTGTCCACTTCTACTTGTTCAACAATGAAGTCGTAATCTTGAGGTGGCGGATCGTCATGAATAACATCAGCATTGGTTCCCTCCAGATCTGGAGTTTTTTTCGATTCAATATCCATATTATCATCAGCCGGTTTATTTAGCCGAGCCTTCTTGCTGGGTCGAGGCTTGGCACTGAAAATAACAAGTATAAAAGGTCAATACATCAGGTGAATATAAGGTATTAAGAGTGAGTTTAAGGCCTAACTCACCCAGGAACTGTCTTGAGGGCAGGAAGTTGTGTAGCTGTTGACTCGCCAGAAGATGAGTGAGGTGTTCCCTGATAATTCGGATCAGACGGATTAAGAGGCTGTTGGAAACAACCCGCCTTGGGGCAAGAAGTGTCAAGGGTATAAGAGACCTCTGATCAGCGTTTCCGAACCGGAGTGTTTGGTAAACCGGCGGAGGTAACTACCTGGCCGCTGTGCCGGGTTGTGCGCCGAGCTTCATCTTGCTGCGTCTTCAAAAGAAAGTTTGGGTCCAAGTAAGCAAGGGGGTGAGAAAATTTTACTTTCCGGTTTGCTCGACGGATTTTTGATGTTGGCAGAGGATCTGAATCGGAGGAAAGAATGATTACCTCTACGTCATCAGCTTGACTGCCTTCAGCATCGTCCTGATAATAGTCATTGTCAATGAGGTGTATGAAAAATGAACCAAGAGAGTCAAGTTCTACCTCTGAGTCCGGATTAGCTACATCGGCATCATCATTTGGTTCGGAAGACGCAGTGGTCCTTTTCTTGGCAGGTTTTTTAACAACCTTGGTCTTCGGGCGAAGTGGCTTTGCCGGTTTGTCTTGTGGTTTTGCCGGTTTATCCTATGGTTTTTTCTTCCAGAACGGATCATCACCCTGGCAAAGATGAACAAAATTTTGAGAGAATGTTTTAAAGGATTAAGCTGAAAACAAAGAAGTCATATGATTCTTACAGCTGGCGGTTTGTTGGAGGTGCAGAAAGGACTTAATCCGGTCTGGCAGCAGACGGCCTCCGGTTCATTCAACATTTTCTTGACAACCTCTGTAACTTCAGCCTCTGTTAGCTGAATATTAATATGTCGTTGAGGATTGGTCAAACTCCCTGTGTATTCACACATCAAACCAGGGCGCCGGCTTAAGGGTAGAATGCTCCAGCTTATCCAACAACGAGCAAAGTCAACACCTGTTAAACCGTTTGCCATGAAGGCTCTAAGCTTTGACAGTTGTGGGGCATAGTTGGCCCTTTCCTTTGCAGTTAACCTCTGAGGAAAGGGATGTGTATTGCTAAGACAGTGAGGGCGGTAACCCGGCAAAGGGTTTTCATCAGTTGGAGATGTATCTTTGCAATAAAACCAAGTCTGGTTCCACTCCTTGCGGTGACTGTGAAGCTTGGCATGAGGGAAGCTGACTTCCTTCCTTTTCTGAACCGCCATTCCGCCAAGTTCAGTATTGGGTCCATCTGTGAACTCTGTGTGACGGTTTAAGTGGAAGAAATCCCTAAACAATTCAACTGTGGGTTCCTCTTGAAGATAAGCCTCACAAAAGACTTGGAAATGACAGATGTTGGACACAGAGTTTGGACCGATGTCCTGAGGGTGAAGCTGGAAACTGGCAAGCACATCTCGGAAGAATTTTGAACCGGGAGGGCTAAAGCCTCGACCCAGATGGTCAACAAAAACGACTACCTCTCCGTCCTTGGGTTTAGGAGGATTTTCCGGACCAGGGGCCCTCCAGTGGATGACCTCCTTCTTGGGTAAAGCGCCAGTTGCGACACATTTGTTTAACTGATCTTCAGTGACCCGGGAAGGAACCCAGTTGCATTCATAGACTTGTTAGGCCATCTCAAGGGAAACTGAAACATAGTTATTGCCGGTTTAAGATTTATACGGAACAGGTATAAGGCGATACAAGTTAAGAAGAGGTGTACGCATATTGTTAAACCGGAGTCTGATATTGCTAAGCTGGAATCTTACGATGGAGAAGGTGCAAAGATAAAGGAATTGGCGGTTTACGAGGGGACTAATGGTACCTACCGGATTATCATTTTCTGAAAGCTAAGTCGCCTATATTGGTATGAAAGGTACAGATCTAAAGTACTTAAGTGAAGGAAAAACAGGTTTCGCAGATTGAAGTGATAAATTTCAGATCTGCGGTATGACAGAAAACTAGAAAATATTTAGACCTAATTTCAAGTGCTTAAACAGATCATCAAGTTTAGATGAGTTTGTATATAAGGGAGATGCTCCAATAAGGAAAAAGGGGATTATGGCTACGGCCGCACAAGACGTATCAGATTCGAACTAGCTGTTTGTGTTATTAAGAACAGGGAAGAACGATGCCAGAGCTTCAGTAAACTCTGATGAACACTGAACCCTAATGGTGGATCTAGAGTGAGGATAAGAGGAACTTACTGATGTTGAGGAAGCAGCGGAGGATCGCCGCGTTTCTCTGGTGCGGTCAGGTTGATGCAGCGGCCGTTGTTGAGGCAGATGCGAAGATCGACGGCGGCGGCAGAGCTCGAAGGTTGGTCGACACGAGGAAGAAGACGATGCGAAGAGGCACGGGGGGGGGAGTGAAAAGGACCCCTGGACCTTATTTATAAGGTGAATGGATAAGTGGCAGGCGCGAGAATCGAGGAGCCCGAAAAATGGGATATGTGACAGCTCTGTTGCCTCGATTGTCGGAGGCTCATTAATGAAGGTGGGTTACGTGCAGTTTTTAATAACAAATGGCGTCATGGCGATTTATCATGGTCCTGGAAAGTGATGTCACGACGGTTTACAAGATTATGCGAAGGTGCTGAAGAAGAAATTTTCTTAAGTATTAAGGATTGACATGAACCCGTTCAAATGAATCTGGGGCCTAATGTTGGAGAGGCCGGGTTATCCCCATAATGAATTATTATACTTGAAGCCCATGAAGACGAAGATGATGGCGCTTTAAGTAAGCCCAGGGCCCAAAGGCGGATTAAGACCTGTAGTGATAAATCGACATTGATATGTAAACTTGTGTTATAAGATAGAAAGAGCAGAGACCGAGCCGGACACGTTTATGAGCCGGCCTCGGGACCCTGTAAACCAACGGGCGTCAACCCATGTATATAAGGGGACGACCTGGCGGCGGTTTAAGGACAACAGACAACAACTCGAGACCCAGGCAAAGCGTATTCGCTCCCTGGTCATCGAAACCCTAGCAATCCCACAACAACTGGATCGTAGGCTTTTACCTTCACCGCAAGGGGCCGAACCGGTATAAACTTTCTGCGTCCCCTGTCCGCTTTAACCCCTTTAAGCTAACCCGTTGTGATGGCTCCACGACTAAGTCCTTGCTCTAGGACATCTGCTGTGACAAAACCACGACACAAAGCGTTCCTCCGGTATTCGGGAGTTGCATAGTCTCATAGGCATAGGAACATGTATAAGTCATGAAGAAAGCAATAGCAACATACTAAACGATCAAGTGCTAAGCTAACGGAATGGGTCAAGTCAATCACATCATTCTCTAATGATGTGATCTCGTTAATCAAATGACAACTCATGTCTATGGTTAGGAAACATAACCATCTTTGATCAACGAGCTAGTCAAGTAGAGGCATACTAGTGACACTCTGTTTGTCTATGTATTCACACATGCATGTATTATGTTTCCGGTTAATACAATTCTAGCATGAATAATAAACATTTATCAATAAGGAAATAAATAATAACTTTATTATTGCCTCTAGGGCATATTTCCTTCAACTCATACATATTTTAATTTCCCTTCGTGCTTACGAGAGGTTGATTGCTATTATAATTGCTATGATCCCTTTGATTCGTTTGAAATATCCCTTTTTGATGAACTTGATGCTTGCTATGCTTGTGGCCATGACGCCAATATGAATTATGCTTATGGAGATGAACTTGCTATAGTTCCTTACGTTAAGAATGAAATTGTTGCTATTACACCCACGCATGATAGTCCTATTATCTTTTTGAATTCTCCCAACTACACTATATTGGAGAAGTTTGCGCTTATTAAGGACTACATTGATGGGTTGCGTTCTACTATTGCACATGATGATTTTGATAAATATAATATGCATGTGCTTTCTGCTCCTACTTGCAATTATTATGAGATAGGAACTACATCTCCGCCTCTCTATGTTTCCAATACGATAAAATTGCAAGAAACTGTTTATACTATGCATTGGCCTTTACTTTGTGTGCCTGAATTGTTCTTTCATGACATGCCGATGCATAGGAGGAGAGTTAGACTTCGTTTGTGCGTGATATATTTTACTTTGTGCTCACTATTAAATCAAATCATTGTTAATTAAAATTGGCTTTGATATACCTTGGGACCCGGGCGGATCCATTACTTGAGCACTATATGCCTAGCTTAATGGCTTTAAAGAAAGTGCTGCCAGGGAGACAACCCGGAAGTTTTAGATAGTCGTTTTATTCAGTTGTGTGCTTTTAAAAAGTTTAAAAACAAAAAAAATATAGAGGGGAACCTAAAACTTTTCGAAAAGAAAAGCGGAAGTGAGAAAGACGAGCATTGTTAAAGTGGGAGCTAGCCTTGAACTTTGTTCATGCCCATGGAAACTTTGTGAACCTTGATTACAGAAAATTTTCAACAAAAATAATTATCCCCTTGTACAAATCATTTGTATTATAAAAATAATGTGCCAAGATTTTCCTTTAGGATGATTAGATTGCTTGTTTGGTTTGTGCAGTGCAAAAACAGAAACTTTGGCTGTAGTGCGTGATTTTTCATTTTTACTGGAACGTCGAATGTTCCTGAAATTCTTACGCAGTAATTTTATGCAAATTTTTTACTTTGTCCTAATTTTTCAGAATTTTTGGAGTTTCATAAGTATGGTAGATGTTCAGATTCCTACAGGCTGTCCTATTTAAGTCAGATTCTGTTTTTGATGCATTGTTTTGCTAGTTTTGATGGAACTATCGATTTTATCGGTGGTATAAGCCATGTAGAAGTTATAATACAGTAGCTACAATGCAAAAACACAATATGAATGGGATTGCAACAGTACTTAAAGTGGTGATTTGTTTTATTATACTAACGGGTCTCACCAGGGTTTTGTTAAGTTTTGTGTGATTGAAATTTTCATGTTTGGGTGAGATCACGATGGATGAAGGAATAAGGAGTGGCAAGAGCCTAAGCTTGGGGATGACCAAGGCACCCCATGGTAATATTCAAGGACTCCCAAGCAACTAAGCTTGGGGATGCCCCCGAAGGCATCCCCTCTTTCTCCTAACGACCATCGGTAACTCTACTTGGAGCTATATTTTTATTCGTCACATGATATGGGCAAATTCTTGGAGCATCGTGTGCTTTTTATTTTTATTTTAATAATGCACCATGCTGGCATGAGATAGTCCTTGGTTGATTTATAGAATGCTCTTTGCACTTCACTTATATCTTTTGAGTATGGCTTTATAGAAAGCTTCATGTGCTTCTTATATCTTTTGAAGTTTGGATTGCCTGTTTCTCTACACATAAAACACCGCCATTTGTAGAATGCTCTTTTGCTTCAATTATATTTGTTAGAGCGTGGGCATATCTTTTATAGAAAGAATTAAACTCTCATGCTTCACTTATATCTATTTAGAGAGTTAACAGGAATTGGTCATTCACATGGTTAGTCATAAAATCCTACATAAAACTTGTAGATCGTTGAATATGATATGTTTGATTCCTTGCAATGGTTTTGCGATATCAAGATGTTAATATGTGGGAGGTACTAGTGAATGATTGTGGTTTAGTAAGAATATTGGTATTAAGGTTTGTGATTCCCGAAGCATGCACGTATGGTCTCCTGTTATGCTAAGAAGTTGGAACACAATTTATCCTTGGTTGTCTATCTTTGTGTGTAGGTCGGGGGCGCGCGATGGTTAACTCGTACCACCCCCCTATGAGCATGTGTAGTAGTACTTTTCTTCGAGGGCTAATACACTTTTGCAATAAGTATGTGAGTTCTTTATGACTAATGTGAGTCCATGGATTATACGCACTCTCACCCTTCCACCATTGCTAGCCTCTCTCGTGCCGCGCAAATTTCGCCGGTGCATAAAACCCTCCTTATACCTTCCTCAAAACAGCCACCATACCTACATATTATGGCATTTCCATAGCCATTCCGAGATATATTGCCATGCAACTTCCATCATCATCATCATATACATGACTTGAGCGTTCATTGTCATATTGCTTTACATGATCGTAAGACAGCTAGCATGATATTTTCATGGTTTGTCCGTTTTTTGATATCTTTGCTATGCTAGATCATTGCACATCCTGGTACACCGCTAGAGGCATTCATTTGTCATCATGTATTAGTTTAATCGAGATGTAAGTAAATAAAAATGTGATGATCATCATTATTAGAGCATTGCCCATGTGAGGAAATAAAGAAAAGAGGCCAAAAGAGCCCAAGAAAAAAGAGACCAAAGTGCCCACCCAAAAAAAAGAGAAAACAAAAAAATATGAGAGAAAAAGAGAGAAGGGGCAATGTTACTATCCTTTTACACACTTGTGCTTCAGAGTAGCACCATGTTCTTCATATAGAGAGTCTCCTATATTATCACTTTCATATACTAGTGGGAATTTTTCATTATAGAACTTGGCTTGTATATTCCGATGATGGGCTTCCTCAAATGCCCGAGGTCTTCATGAGCAAGCAAGTTGGATGCACACCCACCTAGTTTTTAGTTTGACCTTTCATACACTTATAGCTCTTAGTGCATCCATTGCATGACAATCCCTACTCCTCGCGTTGATATCGATTAATGGGCATCTCCATAGCCCGTTGACCCGCCTAGTTGATGTGAGACTTTCTCCTTTTTATCTTCTCCACATAAACATCTACCACCGCATTCTATTCCACCCATAGTGTTGTATCCATGGATCATGCTCATGTATTGCGTGAGAGTTGAAAAAGCTAAAGCACGTTAAAAAGTATGAACCAATTGCTTGGCCGACACCGGGGTAGTGCATGATTTATATTTTATGTTAAGAAGATGGAGCATGACAAGGCTATATGATTTTGTAGGAATAGTTTTCTTTAGCATTGATATTTTGAAAAACATGATTGTTTGTTGGGATGCCCGAGTATTGATGTCTTCTATGTCAAATGATAGACTATTGCTTTGAATCACTCGTGTCTTAATATTCATGCCATGATTATATTACATGATCAAGTTTTTGCTAGGTAGCATTCCACATCAAAAATTATCTTTTTTGTCATTTACCTACTCGAGGACGAGCAGGAATAAGCTTGGGGATGCTGATACATCTCCGTCTATCTATAATTTTTTTATTGTTCCATGCCAATATTCTATAACTTTTACATACTTTTGGCAACAATTTATATGATTTTCTTGGACTAACATATTGATCTAGTGGCCAGTGCCTGTTCCTGTTTGTTGCATGTTTTCTATTTCGCAGAAAATCCATATTAAACGAAGTCCAAACGCGATAAAAACTTATGGAGAATTTTTTGAAATATATGTGAATTTGGGAAGTGGAATCAACACAAGGCGGTGCCCGAGGGGCCCACAAGCCCTTGAGGCAAGCCCCCTACCCTGGGCGCGGCCAGGAGCCTTGTGGCCACCCCAAAGGTCGGCTGGAGGTGTCCTTCGGAAGCAAGGAAGCTAATATCCGGATAAAAGTTGTGTTAAAATTTCAGCCCAATCGGAGTTACGGATCTCCGGGAATTTAAGAAACGGTGAAAGGCCAGAATCTGGGAACGTAGAAACAGAAGGAAACACAGAGAGAGATCCAATCTCAGAGGGGCTCCCGCCCCTCCACTACCATGGAGGCCATGTACCAGAGGGGAAACCCTTCTCCCATCTAGGGGAAGGTCAAGGAAGAAGAAGAAGGAGGGGGGCTCTCTCCGCTCTCTCCCGGTGATGCCGGAACGCCGTCGGGGCCATCATCGTGACGACGATCTACACCAACAACTTCACCGCCGTCATCACCAACTCTCTTCCCCTCTATGCAGAAATGTAACACCCCTCCTCCCCGCTGTAATCTCTACTTAAACATGGTGCTCAATGCTATATATTATTTCCCAATGATGTATGGCTATCCTATGATGTTTGAGTAGATCCGTTTTGTCCTATGGGTTGATTGATGATCATGATTGGTTTGAGTTGTATGTTTTATTATTGGTGCTGTCCTATGGTGCTCTCCGTGTTGCACAAGCGTGAGGGATCCCCGCTGTAGTGTTTGCAATATGTTCATGATTTTCTTGTGGTGGGTGGCGTGAGTGACAGAAGCACAGACCCGAGTAAGTAGGTTGTTTGCGTATGGGAGTAAAGAGGACTTGATACTTTAATGCTATGGTTGGGTTTTACCTTAATGATCTTGAGTAGTTGCGGATGCTTGCTAGAGTTCCAATCATAAGTGCATATGATCCAAGTAGATAAAGTACGTTAGCTTATGCCTTTCCCTCATATAGAATTGCAATAATGATTACCATTCTAGTTATTGATTGCCTAGGGACAAATAACTTTCTTGTGACAAAAAGCTCTCTACTAAAACTAATTTAGTTGTTTCTTTATCTAAACAGCCCCTAGTTTCTATTTAAATGTTCTTTATTATCTTGCAAACCTATCCTATCACACTTACAAAGTACTTCTAGTTTCATATTTGTTCTAGGTAAAGCGAACGTAAGCGTGCATAGAGTTGTATTGTTGGTCGATAGAACTTGAGTGACTATTTGTTCTACATTTAGCTCCTCGTTGGGTTCGACACTCTTACTTATCGAAAGAGGCTACAATTGATCCCCTATACTTGTGGGTTATCAACTCCAAGACTTCTCCTGCCGCTCTGGGCCTAGATACCAACATTGTAACCCTAGATGCCCTATCTACCTGGCGTGTATATAAGCCGTGGGGTTTATCCCGTAGGGGGGGGGGACATCAACACAATATAAACAAGGAAAATTGTCTCGAGGTAGATCAACTTTGTACTTGATACATCTCCATTAATATAAACAAGAGCAGGACGTAGGGTTTTACCTCCATCAAGAGGGCCCGAACCTGGGTAACACATCATCTCTCTGTTCCTGTTACCATCTGTCCGAGATCCACAGCTTGGGACCCCCTACCCCGAGGTCTGCCGGTTTTTCAGAGTTCCGTTGTGGGATCAACAGAAGGATCGATGGCTCATTTGTAGATCAACTACGGCAACAGCCGCAGGAGCGTTTACGCCCCCAGTCAGCTTTTTGTGTTCGGCAGCATGATCTTCTACGCCGATTCGACGGGCCATATGGCCTTCGTTGAGAACTATGCCCAGGTCGGATCGTGACCTTTGGCGTCCTTGCGTACACCACGGGTTCCCGCAGGGAACTTGTCCTGTCGGGCTGGACGCCTAGCCGGATTGAGAACCTGCCCGTCTCCGAAGGATTGACTCCGGAACCGATCTCTTCCGGGGACGTCGGGCCAAGACTTGTGACGTCACAAGAGACCTCCGGCACAACAGCTCCATACAAGACCCTCTCGATCTCTGGCTCGGATGGAGATCCGGCTCCCGCCTCAAAACTACATCGGATTTAGAACCGACTCTGGCGCTGGATCAAGCCCCTTCACGCCAAAAACATGCCAAGTTATACGCCAGACACACTTTGAGTCAGCCCCGCATACACACTTTGAGTCAGCCCCGCCTCAATGAGATGCTTGACTGTATCCAGAGCATGTCCATCTCAGACGGCAAGACTCGCTTTATGATCAGATCAGACTTAAAGCAGACGACCGGGAGATTTACATCCCGCCCACCACTCATCTAGTCACCACTGTCGACGACTTAACCGATGTATTGGACTACAGTGAGGCCACAGACATGGATTAAGATGCCGATGGCCCCACAGAAAACACTTCGGCTCTGGTAAACACCGGCAAGTGGACCGCGACATCCACCTATGATGTCTACATGGTCGACACCCCCAATTCCCCTCCAAGACGTCAGCGTAGACGCAGAAGGGGCAAAAACGGGGAACCTTGCGGCAATAACACCACCGTCGACGACGGCGATGCAGTGGCCAAGGACGCCAATAACCCTGAGGAGGACTTTCAAGCCTCCCCGGTGCAGAACGGCACTCCCGGAGGAAACCCCGAGGACTTAGATCCCGACTACCTCTTTGAAGGGGTAGACGACAATTACATGCCGAAGTCTGAGGAAGATGAGAGCCTCGGCACTGAGGATTACATCATCCCCGAAGACCTTTTCAAACAAGAGCACTTCTGACGGCACCTTGTTGCCACAGCTCGGAGCATGAAACGCAAGCAGCAGCAGCTGCAGGCTACCACCGATGCACGGAATGAAAAGTGGGTCCAAGTGCTCTCGGGAGAGCAAGATCTAGAATACCGGTGCCGTAGTGCACCGAAATCATACCGACCTAGGCGTCTGCTGCCGGAATTTGAGGAAGAGCTAGCCGCCGATGAGCCTGACCGCCCCACTAGAGGTCGGGACAGGTCAATGCGGGAAAATCTCAACACTCGACCGACTCAACACTGTTATGGCGAGGATCCCGTGGATTACCTAGATCCTCATGACGTTCGACATCACATTTAGGCAAACAAGGCACCTCCTCGGTCCATTTATGGATCAAGGGGACGCGCGCCCACCAGGATGGATGGCTACGATGCCTGGATGGACAGAAACGGCCGCGCCCGATATCAAGCCTACACAAGGCTCTCCCTGACCTCCGACGGGACACCACCCGATTTGGAGGTCCAGCCCACCCCATCTGTTTTACACATAGGGTCATGGAACACCAGTTTCTAGAAGGGTTTAAGCCCATCAACATAGAGTCATATGATGGCACTACAGACCCCGTAGTATGGATTGGAGATTTCCTTCTCCACATAAATATGGCCAACGGAGACGACCTCCACGCCATCAAACACTTGCCGCTCAAGCTAAAGGAGACGACCAGGCATTGGCTTAACATCTTGCCTCCTCATTCTATTGGTAGCTGGGAAGCCCTTGAAGACACTTTTCAGGCAAACTTTCAAGGCACTTACGTCCGACCTCCGGACGCTAATGACCTTAGCCCTGTCACCCAGTAGCCAGGCGAATCAACTCGGAAGTTCTGGAACATGTTCCTCACTAAAAAGAACTAGATTATTGAATGCTCCAACGCTGAAGCCAATAACATCCGAGATGAGTGACTGGCCCGCCAGCTCGGCCAAGACAAGCCGAGGACCATGGAAGCACTCACTTCACTCATGACCCGCTTTTGCGTGGGAGAAGACAGCTGGCTCGCCCAAAGTACCTGTAATGGCGAGGCAGGCACCTCGGAAACACGCGAAGCCAATGGAAAGCTTAAGCGTAATAAGAACAAGCGCAGGCATAAAAATGGCGGGAGCGAGACCGAGGACGCCGCAGTCAATGCAAGGTTCACCCGACCTAGATCCGGACAGAAAAGGAAGCCCTTTAAAGGGAACAAGGACGGACCTACACTACTAGGAAAATGCTTATAGGTAGACATTTAGCAGTAGCGTTGGTTAGAGACCCCACGCTACTGCTATTTAGCAGTAGCGCCGGACAACACCAGTGCTGCAAGCGCACGTTAGCAGTAGCGCGGGATTTCCCGGCCAGCGCTGCTATTGATGGGCCACGCTCTCGACCCCCTGTTGCAGCTTTAGCTATAGCGCTGGGCCTCCTCCCCCGCGCTGCTGCTAAGCCCACCTCTGCTTCCTCCCACGCCGGCCCGCGCGCGCCGCTCCCCTCTCACTTACTCACACTCACACGCTCACACTCACAGATCGAATCCCTCAATCCCCCAATCCGGCCGCCGCCCCCCGCGTCCTACCCCGGCCGCCCTCCCCCATGCGGGCCCTCTTCCCCCATTGGCCGCCCTTCCCTGCGCCGGCCCTCCTCCCTGCTGGCCACCCCCCCGCACCGGCCATCCTCCCCCGGTGGTCGCCCCCCCGCGCCGGCCCTCCTCCACCGAGAGGTACTCCTCCCTCCTTCCTCCTCCTTCCTCCCTCCCTAGTTATAGTTATTAGAGAGTAGTTATTTTGAATCCTATATAGTTGAAAAAATTGTAGGTTCTTAGAATAATGTAGGTTATGATCGAACCCTAGTTAATTCGTATGAACCCTAGGTTTTTAAATTTAGCTAGGTTTTAAAGTTAGGACAGAAATTTAGCTAAGTTTTTAATTAGGTGTAGTTAATAGAATTTAGGTGTTTTAGGTGTAGATAACAGGATTTTAGGTGTTTTAGTTGTTTTAGGTGTAGTTAACAGAATTTTAGGTGTTTTAGTTGTTTTAGGTGTAGTTAACAGAATTCTAGGTATTTTTTAGTTAAAGCAATTGTTGTTATTTTTTAGTTAAAGCAATTTTTCCTGTTATATGAAAATTTTCAGTGGACATGTCATATGTTGAACATGTCACATTTTTGACATGTCATATTTTTCCGAGTGGCCTATGTTTTGCCAGAAATGTCGATTCGTTTATGTTCTGGCAAATTTCAGGCGCTCGATATGTCCTGCTTTTAGCAAAGGTCATGCCGAATTTTGCTAAGTGTTTATTAATTTTGTTTTCGTAATTAAGCATTTTGTTCTCGACATCGACGATGCCTATCCCGCATCCTCGTCGTCGACTCAACGGAGGACTCCTGCTTGAGCCGAGGGGCCATGTCCGGGACTGGGCTCCGCCGGGCTGGTACTGGGTTGTGCTACCTTCTGGTGAGCGCAGCTTAGTGAGGACCCAGCCCGTCGTCGACCCGGAGCTTCTTTGGTGGCGGTCACGTGGGCCTGCATCGGTGCAGAGGCTTGAGTCCCCCGCGCAGGTGGTACAACACCGTGTCACGGAGGAGGACGCGCACATCCAGCGCTACATGGTTGCGTTAGCGGACGACAGGTTCTCCAATACCTGGCAGCTTCTTTGGGGATCTCACCGGAGCTATGATCCGGTGATGGTTCCTTCTCTTTGGGTGTCCACCGCGGCCCACTGAACCTAGAGGAGCTACTATTCGAGATGTATTAGTGATATTATATGATGATCTTTGCTACAAACTACTATATATGTATTCGATGATGGATTATTAATTACCTATTAGTTATTTGCTTATTGAATGCAAAAGATGAGCGCGGTTTGTGCTACAAACTACTATATATGTATTCGAGGATGGATTATATGATGATCTTTGCTACAAACTAGGTTCGATGATGATCTTTGCTACAAACTACTACAAACTACAAATTTTAGGTGTTTTAGTTGTTATATATTGATCTTTGCTACAAACTACTATATATGTATTCGATGATGGATTATTAATTACCTATTAGGAAATGTCTGACGATGAAAGGGAACTCGCTATGTGCGAGTACTGCGAAGATGAGAGCGGTCTGTGCGACAGGGCTCACCTGGTAGAAGGTCGGCGCTTCAGCATCAAGCTCCAAGAGACCTTCGATGTTGAAATGGTCCGCAACGACGAGAAGTGTTTTTTTTTATTTTTTGCACGAATTCTCTGCTTCTTCAACGTGTAATTTCCGTCTTTTATAATTCGACTAGCTTATCCCATGCCATGCAAGACGCTATGTCTTGGAGAAGATGGGTTTTGAAGATGATGAAAGCATGGAGACAAAGATAATTCAACTAAGGACCCATCATGGTTATGATTTTGCTGTAAATCTATACAATTATGTGAACTCATCCAATTTTGGTTGCCTGAATTGGGAAGCCCTTTGCAAGGCGTATGATTTTCATGAGGGTATGCTTCTCACCTTCGATCTTGGTGATCCTGACATCGACGAAAAGAATATGACCATTTGGGTCCTTGTTGACACACTTCCAGTTCTACCGCTGTGTGAGTTTCTCAAACATATTTATTAAGTAATTTATATTGTTTATTTCAAAATATTTGACAGCTTATTTCCATTGACAGCTTATTTTCATTCTTCAAAAAATGTACGGAAAATGGTAGACAGAACCTACTACTACAATGATGAAGCACAATTAACTTATAAGGAGAAAGATGGTCTTATCGCATTTTTTACTGACCTTGAGAATTACAATAGCTATTATCAAACTCCTCCACATTATGGTCAATACGTGCCACTAGTGCACGTGTTGAACTACGGTAACATCAATGGAGATAGCATGGTAAGATTTTCTACTATTACGGCATCCGTGCATCTTTTGCATAAATTCTTCTAAAACTAAACTACATTGCTAACTACAAAGTTATTACTATGTTTTTGAACAGAAAATCCTGATGGAATGTGTGCCTCATCTGATGTTGCCGAGAGGTCACGTTGATGTTATGAGCTTACGGCCACCACGACCAGGTCAGCTGAAGTATCCACATCACTCCTGTCCATACCGGATTTCTAAAAGCGAGGAAGCCATGATAATAAATGATTTCAAAAAATGTTTCAACCATCGTAGAGAGCTACTTGGAAGCAACATTGCGCGTAGGCCAAGACTTGGAGACAGGATGATCTCCATTCTTTATTATGGAGAGTCAATTTTCCTTAATGGAGAGTCAATGCCTATCTTGTTTTATGATATTTTACCTAAGAGAGGGTAGAGTAGGTCCTATGAGAGGAGTAGGTCGTAGCTAGAATGTGTTATTATGTGCTACAATGTGTTAGAGTTGATGATGATGATGAGGAGTTGTGATTATGAGTAGTGACCAACTTGTTATATGATGTCTAATTGACGAACATTGTTTGGTGGTGATGACAAGTGGTAATGAATATGCTATTTAAACAGACTAGTTCATGATGACTTGTTATTGTATAAAAGATATATCTGTTTAAACATGTACAACGCCAAAATGCGAAAAAAACATAAATTTTAGCAGTGGCACGGGCCAAATTATTACCAGCAGCGCTTTCCAGTGCCGCGCTACTAGTATCTGAACTTACCAGTAGCGGGCCTAAACAAGCGCTACTGCTACAAAATAGCTGTAGCACCATAGCAGTAGTGCTGGCGTCCGCGCTACTGGTAGCTCAAAAACCAGCGCTACTGGTAAGGTTTTCCCTAGTAGTGCTAGCCAGCTCGACAAGATCCTGGATCGGTCATGCCAAATTCATGACACTTAGGACAAACCAACAACCCCCACCAATAGGAATTGTTGGGTCTTTAAGCAGGCTGGCAAGGTAGCGATGGAGGGTCAAAGTAAAACCCAAAATTGCAGCAAAGACGAGGATGAACCTCGGCGGCCCAATAATGCAGGCCAACAGAAGTTTCCTAATGAGGTAATAGAGATCAAGATGATGTATGTTACTCACATCCCCAAAAGGGAGAGGAACCATGTACTTCGGGACATCTACGCACTAGAGCCAGTCGCCCCAAAGTTTAACCCGTGGTCGGCATTACATGATCACATTCGACAAGCATGACCATCCGACCAGCATTAGGCATGGTGGATCGGCGGTGTTCGTCCTGGACCCAATTGTCGATGGCTATCATTTGACACGAGTCCTGATGGACAGGGGAAGCAGCCTCAACCTAATCTACAAGGACACGGTTAGGAAGATGGGCATTGACTCATCTCCAATCAAGCATAGCACCACCACCTTCAAAGGTGTCATTCCAGGTGTTGAAGCCCACTATATCGGAATGGTCACGCTGGAGGTAGTCTACAACTCACCCGAGAACTTCAGAAGCGAGGAGTTAATCTTGGACATCGTCCCCTTCCGAAGTGGATACCACGCGCTCTTAAGGCGCACAGCTTTTGCACGCTTCAATGCAGTCTCGCATTATGCTTATCTAAAGCTTAAAATGCCAGGACCTAATGGCGTTATCACAGTCAGTGGTAACACTAAACGCTCACTCCGGACGAAGGAGCAAACCGCGGCTTTCGCAGCCGAGGTACAGGCGTCCGAGGAGGCAGCCCGCAGCGGTAAATGCACCACCAGCTCTTCAAAGCGCACGCGGCCTACGCAAGTCGACCTCGGCCACGTACCCCACACCCTAAATAGGGATACAGGCTCCTTGCGTGCCCTCCTTGGATGGGGCACTACGTCCCCAGGGTGCATAATTTTGCACTCAAAATTCCCTGGGCCGTCAAGGAGCAAAAATTTACGGAAACGTCGGAACGGCTGGACCGAGGAGCAACATGGCTTCAAGGCCCCACATCGGCAAGTTTCTGTCAAAGAACCGGCCAGCATGACTGCATCAACGTGGCCTAAACCACACAACGGACTCCTGCAAGACCTCTTTCAAAGGGCTTGGCCAATAAATGCTTGAAACGTATAAAGGACTGAGACTGCATTAGTCCCCTTCAGTCCTCACCATTAGCGACGACAAGCTCGTCAATAGCTCGGAAGCGCAGACGTGCGGTAGGAAGTGACCCGGGCTCCTAAAACCCGACGATAGTATCCGCCCTGTTTTTCTTCCTTCTTTATTTACTCTTTTACGTTGTATCCTTTTAGTTCCTCTCGTTGTAGCCCGACATCTAAAAGCTTGAAGTTATAAAATAAAGAAATCATGCCCTTTAAAGGTTCTTATCATATTTCTGTACAAGCACTACCATTGCACCACAGGAATGTCTTTAAGATACAACTGTTAAGGGGCCCCGTTCCCTTGTCTTGAAATACAAGTCCGAAGTACTCGGGGTCTAGGATTTGGCTTTATATGAATCTGTTTTGAACCTAGATTTTGGTCAATAGTTGGGTTGCCCTTGTCGGATCACGGGTTCTAGGAAAACCCTTGAGGTTCAAACACTGGGGTGCGCACGAAGATCTCCTCCCTACCGATCCACGCCCTAGCTCTCTAAGATCTCGCGGACAAACTCGACGAACTCACTAGACAAAGACACAAGATTTATACTAGTTCGGTCCACCGTTGTGGTGTAATACCCTACTCCAGTGTGGTGGTGGTGAATTGCCTCTTGGGCTGATGATGAACAGTACAAGGGGAAGAGCAACCTCCTGAAGTTGAGGTGTTCTTGTGCTTGACGAACTTGTGTGGGTGAGATGCCTCTGAATCAGTTGCCCCCTACTGTGGTGGCTCGTTCTACTTATATAGGCCCTGGTCCTCTTCCCAAATATTGAGAGGGAAGGGAGCCAACAACGGCCAATTTGAAAGGGGATAGCTAGTACAGCTTATCCTGACAAAAGCGGTCTTCGCCTGCAAAAGCCTCTGGTGGTGACGCCATCTTGGGCTCCATGGTGACCTCCGTCTTTGCCGTCCTGCTGGTCTTGGTCTCGTTGCACCGTTATGGAAACCTTTGCTTGATGCCTCGGTACTCCACGCCTGCGCTTGCCCCCTTAGCGCCAAAGAGGAAACAAGGACACTGCGCGCGCTGGCGCCCGCCTGGTCTCGATCGTCATGGCTCACGTCATGAGGACCTCGCGAGGTTTGCCTTGCCTTGATCTCTCCGCCCCTCGCGAGCCTGCCTGGCGAGGCCGCTCCTGAGGATGTCTTGCGTTGTCTGCCTCGCGAGGCTTGGCCCCTCGCGAGGGTCTTGAATGCCTTGTCGATAAAGATGGGTCGTACAGGCCTGCTAGCTCAGCCACGCCGTGGGCCGCAGGCAGGCAAGTCTGGGGACCCCCGTTCCTAGAACACCGACAGTAGCCCCCGGGCCCAAGGCGCGCTCGGGCTTGGCTTCGAGGCGAAGCCAAAGGTCAAGCACTGAGCACCGCGGGCCCCAGAAGCCTGCGGCTTCGGTTGACGCGTGGCGGTTGATTGGACGTGGGCGTCTCCGCTTCCCCATGCTGCATTGGCAATTGCCCGTCTTGACAAAAAGGCTGGCACAGACAGTGCTTGCCTTCATTGCTTCTTCCTCGCCTTGCTCCAGATCCCCTTTCTTGCTCCTTGCTGTCGGAATCTCCAGATCCGCTCCAACCTTGCTCCGCATCTGCGACCAATGGCGCCGTGCAAGGTCAAGCCCTCCTCGGTGCCGGCTTGCTTCGAGCCAGCTCTTGATGCGCCCAACATCACGGAGAAGAACCTAGCCGCCACGCGCGGGGAAGAGCTCCGGCTTGCCTCCGACGCGCCGGAGCCTGAGGGAAGCACCTTCTTCCCTTTCTTCACGAGCAGCATCGCCGCCGGGTTGGTTCCCCCCTTTTCTGATTTCTTTTTCGAGGTCCTCGACCACTTCGGGCTGCAGGCGCTGCATCTCCATCCCAACTCCATTCTTCTCTTGTCTATCTTCGCCTACTATTGCGAGGCGTACCTGGGCGTGATGCCGTCCGTGGCACTGCTGCGCCACTTCTTCTTCCTCCGCGTCACCGGCGGCCATATCTCCGGGTGCGCCAACTTCATCGCGGCCGGCCAGGGCAACTCGATCTCGAACACCGGGAAGAGGGTTGACAACATCAGGGCCAAATGGGTCATGATGAGTGCCAAGTGCGTCCATCCACGCTTGGAGCTGTCGACGGAGGCACCCCAGTTTGACAAGGGGTGGTCTCGTGTAGAGCTCACCGACGAGTGGGCGTCGTCGGTGTTGGAGCAGATGAAGACTGATTTGAAGCCGGGCAATGCGAAGGCGTCCAAGGTGACGGGGGCCATGCTCCTTAGGGAATTCTTGCCGCTGCGCGTTGCTCCATTTCAGGCGCGCGCGCGCCCTTTGTGGAAGCTTGGAGATGAAGAAGACAAGCCCAGTGGCCCTGCCTGATGACGAGCTGACTGCAGTTCTGCGCCTCTTGGTTGGGGATAACCAAGAGTACCCGTCGAGCGTCTTTGTTCCTCTGTTCCACTGCAAGGACTGGGAGCAATTCGTTGCCTCTAGGCCGACCTTTGATGCGCGCAGGCTGGTGCCGCTGGTGCTCACTGGGGCCTCTGCAACATCGAAGCCGGTGGAGGTGTCTTTTGGCGAGTCCCGCGGGGAGGAAGAGGGGGAGGAGGACTCGGAGGAGACCCCCGAGGAGATGGGGGAGAACTCCCCCTTGAGCAAGGTCGACATCCTCTGCGCTCTGCCAGACGACACCGAGGTCGACACCCGCCAGGAGGAGAGGGAGCTGCCCCTCATCCCGACAAGGGGTAGATCGTCGCTGGTCTCTCGAGATGCTGCCTCCGTCTTGACACCGCCTGGGGCCGGCTCCGGCCCTTCTGCTGCGCCGTCTTCTGCCCCAGAGCCCATGTGCCCACTCCTCACGCCCCGACGCTTTCGGGCTTCAGGCTCCCCAAGTGGAAGGTGGACTATGTCGCGGTGGATCAGTAAGTGCTTCGAGCTTCGTCTTGTTCCTGCTTGTACTTGCTATTTTCTGACATTCGCCCTAGGTTGATTAGGCCGGTGTCTTCAGCGAAGAAGAGGAAGGAGGATGCCGCAGCTGTGCGCCCCTCTGTGTAGAAGAGAGGCGACAGCACTCGCACCTCCCCAGCCCGGTCGTCCTCGCGAGGCCAAGAGGAGCACCATCAAGAGGAATCAGCCCCTGTGCCCCCGCTAGCTCCGGTAGTGCCGACACCCGGCTCGGCTGATGAGGTCCCAAGAGCTCCAGAGCCCTCGATCTTCCAGGCTCTGGTAATGACATCGCTTCCTCCTCCTGCTGCGCCTCTGGCCCTAAATTCTTCTGCCTCCTCCACAGTCTTGGAGCGTGTCTTCTCGGGGATGGCCAAGCGGCGGGAAGACCTCCTAGGCGCGGACCCGCACCTAGTGGCCGGGCGCCTGGAGCTGGCCTCGGGCTGGCTTCACTCCGACTCGGCAGTTCGAGCATTGATGAGCCAGGCCGCGGCGGCCTCCGAGAAGGAGAAGCAGGCCGCCGCCAGAGCTGCGGCCAATCGCGAGGCGGCGCTGAAGGACGCCGAGGCTATTGGGGAACGTAGTAATTTCAAAAATTTCCTACGCACACGCAAGATCGTGGTGATGCATAGCAACGAGAGGGGAGAGTGTGTCCACGTACCCTCGTAGACCGAAAGAGGAAGCGTTAGCACAACGCGGTTGATGTAGTCATACGTCTTCACGATCCGACCGATCAAGTACCGAACGCACGGCACCTCCGAGTTCAGCACACGTTCAGCCTGATGACGTCCCTCGAACTCCGATCCAGCCGAGTGTTGAGGGAGATTTTCGTCAGCACGACGGTGTGGTGACGATGATGATGTTCTACCGATGCAGGGCTTCGCCTAAGCACCGCTACGATATTATCGAGGTGGACTATGGTGGAGGGGGGCACCGCACACGGCTAAAAGATCAATGATCAATTGTTGTGTCCATGGGGTGCCCCCCGCCCCCGTATATAAAGGAGCAAGGGGGAGAGGCGGCCGGCCAGGAGAGGGGCGCGCCAGGAGGAGTCCTACTCCCACCGGGAGTAGGACTCCCTCCCTTCCTTGTTGGATTTGGAGAAGGGGGAAGGAGGAGGAGGAGAAGAAGGAAAGGGGGGCGCCGCGCCCCCTCCTTGTCCAATTCGTACTAGAGGGGGAGGGGGCGCGCAGCCTGCCCTGGCCGCCCCTCCTCTTCTCCACTAAGGCCCATGTAGGCCCATTAAACCACCGGGGGGGGGGGGTTCCGGTAACCCCCGGTACTCTGATATATATCCGATAACCCCCGGAACCATTCCGGTGTCCGAATATAGTCGTCCAATATATCAATCTTCATGTCTCGACCATTTCGAGACTCCTCATCATGTCCGCGATCACATCCGGGACTCCGAACTACCTTCGGTACATCAAAATATATAAACTCATAATATAACTATCATCGAAACTTTAAGTGTGCGGACCCTATGGGTTCGAGAACTATGTAGACATGACCGAGACACGTCTCCGGTCAATAACACATAGCGGAACCTGGATGCTCATATTGGCTCCCACATATTCTACGAAGATCTTTATCGGCCAGACCGCATAACAACATACGTTGTTCCCTTTGTCATCGGTATGTTACTTGCCCGAGATTCGATCGTCGGTATCTCAATACCTAGTTCAATCTCGTTACCGGCAAGTCTCTTTACTCATTCCGTAATACATCATCCCGCAACTAACTCATTAGTTGCAATGCTTGCAAGGCTTAAGTGATGTGCATTACTGAATGGGCCTAGAGATACCTCTCCGACAATCGGAGTGGCAAATCCTAATCGCGAAATACGCAACCCCAACAAGTACCTTCAGAGACACCTGTAGAGCACCTTCATAATCACCCAGTTACATTGTGACGTTTGGTAGCACACAAAGTGTTCCTCCGGTAAATGGGAGTTGCATAATCTCATAGTCATAGGAACATGTATAAGTCCTTAAGAAAGCAATAGCAACATACTAAACGATCGAGTGCTAAGCTAACGGAATGGGTCAAGTCAATCACATCATTCTCCTAATGATGTGATCCCGTTAATCAAATGACAACTCGTGTCAATGGCTAGGAAACATAACCATCTTTGATCAACGAGCTAGTCAAGTAGAGGCATACTAGTGACACTCTGTTTGTCTATGTATTCACACAAGTATTATGTTTCTGGTTAATACAATTCTGGCATGAATAATAAACATTTATCATGATATAATGAAATAAATAATAACTTTATTATTGCCTCTAGGGCATATTTCCTTTAGTCTCCCACTTGCACTAGAGTCAATAATCTAGATTACACAGTAATGATTCTAACACCCAT